>NC_059350.1:53916934-54021934 GCF_019703515.2 Myxocyprinus asiaticus | reverse complement strand
ATTTGAATATTTACAGAATTGGGAGATGTACAGAATAGGGGTGTGCAGCGAAGCCATTATCTGTATTTGTATCTGCATCTGTTCATATGACAGAATTATCTGTATCTGTCTCTGTATTAGGATAGAAACGGGTGTTGGTGGGGCTTAAACCGGAAGTGTGTCAAAACTAAATGAAACACCCATTTTAAAGTGTTACTCTTACATTTATAGTTTCTGTTAATAAAATATGACTAGGGGCCTGGGTAGCTCAGCGAGATAAGATGCTGACTACCACCCCTGGAGTTCGTGAGTACGAATCCAGGGCGTGCTGAGTGACTCCAGCCAGGTCTCCTAAGCAACCAAATTGGCCCGGTTGCTAGGGAGGGTAGAGTCACATGGGGTAACCTCCTCGTGGTCACTATAATGTGGTTCTTGCTCTCGATGGGGCGCGTGGTGAGTTGTGCGTGGATGCAGCGGAGAATAGCGTGAAGCCTCCACACGCGCTATGTCTCCGCGGTAACGCACTCAACAAGCCACACAATGGAGGCAACTGAGATTCATCCTCCGCCATCTGGATTGAGGCGAGTCACTACGCCACCACGAGGATTTAGAGTGCATTGGGAATTGGGCATTCCACATTGGGGAGAAAAAAAAAAAAGCCTTGTATATGCCTTTTCATAATAATAGCCTAATAATAATAATAATAATAATTATTATTATTATTATTATTATACGATTATTATTTAAAAAAAATATTCTTTTTTTTTTCTTACCAGATGAAGCTGAATTTGTAGGCTACATTAACTGTGGAATATGTTGTGGTTTCTCCAGGTATTTCAGATATTAATATCTGCATGAAACTGAATTTTCGTTTGTCTGTTCATGTAGAACAACATTATTCTGGAGGCAAGAGGTGTCAAGCAAAATGTGAAAATGTCAAGCACACATTTAGCATTGAATAATAAATACAAATTCAAACATTAAAATAATTAAAAATAAAATCAATATAGCCTACAAATAGGTGAAATTCCCGTAAGTCTATCAGGAATTTTTACAATTATTTAGTTAAATAATAATAATAATCATAATAACAATAATCATCATCATAATAATAATAATGTTTCATTTATATAGCGCCTTTTCTATAGCAAATTTATCACAGTTTAAAGAAGAAGAAGAAGAAAAACATGTTTCAGTTTCTTTGATTTACATGAGGAGGAATATTCCTAATAATAGATGAATACTCTTTGGAGCATTTAAACCTTTATGGAACATTTTAACTTTTTTTCAGAATAAAGTCTTAACCTGTGAATTACCTTAATTGCTGATGTGAGTATAAATGTGGTCAACTTTAAGAGACGGATAAACGAGCTCCGACGTTAAATCACTTCAGGTCAGGAATTTAACATCGCGATCAGGTTTAGGCTAAAAATAAATACATGGGAATCACGTGTGAATCGTGTGATACATTAACAAATACATTTCAAAAGGTGGAACGCGTATATGATGTCGTATCTTAATTAATGTTACATTTGACAAGCTCCAGACGCACACAATTAAAGGAGACCACAAACGGAGTCGAGACCGCGGCCATCCAATCTGAAATCACACCGTGCACATTTTCATTCATAAGGTTTACACTTTAGAAATATTGGCTGCACAGATTCATAAATTCATTGTAATTTAGACTATGCTTATTTAAAATGTCACTTTATCCTTGTGCTTTTTGGATAATGAGTCATACTGATATTTTTTATATTATTTGGATTAATCCATTATTCATTTTGAAGCCATTATTCGTGCCTTTCTGAATAGGGTATTTGGCTTCGGGCACATCCCTAGTACAGAGATCCCAAAAAAGTATTTACTTTAGTCAGCTTTAAAAGTGTCTGAATGTCATTACGTTCAATAACAAAATATCAAACAAATGCTGCTTGAGCTTTTCTCATGGCTAACTTCACTTTTCGAAGACAATTTTGCTCAATGACTTTTAATCAACTGGTGTTAAGGTGATTTTTACCATAAAGTGTTCAAATCCTTTTTATCTTCATTTTCAACACCATATCTATTGTTTGATCATTAGGGGCCAAGCACCGAAAGTGCGTAGGAACCTATTGTATTTGTTAGTGTTCTTCTTCTTCCGCCATTGAAGTCATAGGAAAGTTATGAAATTTGGCACACTGATAGAGGACACTCTGAGCTATAACTGACCCAAAATCTGGGGTCTCTAACTCAAACCCTCTAGCGCCACCAACTGTTCAAAGTTTCATTTATGTTTATGTTTATAACTTTTGAACCATAAGGCCTAGAATCAAAATAATTTTTTCTGCCCACTTGATTTTCCGCCATATAGATTTTTTCCTAAAAATATACTCTTTCTAACTCCTCCTAGACCGTAAGCCCGATTTGCACGAATATTTTGGTATATCATCTAGGGACACTCACGACAAAAAGTTATAAAAAAGCTTTTTGTTAGACCAAACCGTATTTGAATAGCGCTTCAACGAATTTGTCGGCGAGCATGCCAAAATGGACGTGAGACTGTGTCTTCCCAACGCTTTGGTGTATTGACACCAAACTTGGTATATGTCATAGACATCATGACTTGAGGGTACATGCAGCATTTCATCACAGCGCCACCTAGTGGTCAGGAGACTTTGCTATTGCTATTTTTACTTATAACTTCTGAATAGTTTGACCTAAAATCATGAGACTGGTCTCCTTAGATTCCTTGGGGCATAACGAGTAGAATGATAGCCAATTTTCCTATGTTGACCATTGTCGTAAAATGCTTTATTTACAAAGGCATTGGCGTACCGTTACAAAACTTGTTATACGTCATCAGCACTGTGCCCTGAGGGTAGATATAAAGTTTTGGGTCAGCGCCAGCTTGTGGTCAAAAGTTATAATGAAATGCATAAAAATGCTTATAACGTTTGATTAATTTGACGTATCATTCTGTGACTGCTTTCTATAGATTTCTTGGGTTATGCCGAGTACGGTGATACCCAATTTTCCATGGTCGGCCATACTTCGTGCCTGCTATTTTGTATTGAATTGAAAACCTACTTTTTCAAACTCCTCCTTGGCCGTAAGTGTGATTTGCACTAAATTGGTAGTGTTTCATCTAGGGACGCTCACAGCAAAAAGTTATCAAAAGATTTTTTTTGATTCTCGAATAAGCACTCCATTGAATTTGATGGCAAGTTGCCAAAAAGCACCTGAGGCTGTATCTCTGCAACGCTTTGTCGTATTTCCATTAAACTTTGTGTGACTCATAACGACCACACCCTGACCTCACTACGTAAATATTGTGACTGCGCCACCTATTGGTCAAAAGTTATAATTAATTGCATTTTAATTTAGCAATTCTACGTCATAATCAGTGATGTCCAGTGACACTTCCGTACATGCCGTTGGTCTGCTTGGCCCTGTAATTGCTGCTTGCAGCTATATTTTCCAACCTATTTTTGTCAAATGTTTTGCTTGAAGAGTGTGCTTGTGCAATCTTTAAAATAAACTAAACTTGATATTTTTTAATCCAATGCAACGATAATCAGCTATTTTTAAGCAAGTCTGTATTTCTGATAAATTGTTCTATTTGCATTTAAAATAGTTAGTCTTACGTAAGACATTTATATTACAAGGTCAAGTTGAAGAAAGAAGGTTTCAAAGAGCATTATTTGCTATGAACAAAAAATAAATAAATAAAAATAATTGGACCTCACAGTTAAAATCTGCTGTGTGTTTGTCTTGGTGACAGCAATTTAAAAGACACGTTATCAGTCAATAACAAAAAGTACCAAACAGTACCGTGGTATTGTGTTTTTTGAAAAATAAGAGTGATTTGTGATGGCAGCCGGAACGGAAAGTAATTTCAGAGGTGGAGCAAGTTATTACATTTTGATGAAAACATAGTGTTATCTTTTGGAGTAGCAGGACTTTATAAATCGTGCACAACAAGACATAAGTAAACCGAGTTTCTATTTCATGTTCACTTCACAGAAACTCTCTTTAAGTTCTTACTGGTTGTTTCAGATGTTATCTCTCTGTTCTTGTAGAACCAGGAAACGGCAGGTACAGGTGAGCTGATGACATCACAGATGACTTCAGCGTCCTCACCCTGACGAAACTCCTGTGGCGTTTTCACCTCGCGGAACGTTAACTTCTCTGCATGACAAAACAAATAGAACATTACATATAACTCATGCACTTACTGTATGTTTAGCTTTTTAATCAGTTAGTTTACTTTTATAAAGTGGGAATTATTGTTTTTCTCCCCATCTCTCTGCATCCATTCTCATACTATTCCACAAGTGTGCTTGTAAAAAGAATTTTCACATATATTTCTCTCAGTCTGGACTGAACAGATTTTATTACTCTGAATCTCATCGTTTGGCTTCAGTTATGAGGTCAGGTCAGCCGCTCTAGGTCTTGTTTTTACACTGTGACTATTGCAATAATTTATTAATCATTTGTCTTCACTGACCCCGTTGAAAAGACTATGCTTTGCAATCTTTCTAAATGCCACCGAGAGGACACAAGTCCAAATGGACTTCACTGAGGGTTATTCAACTATAAAACAAAGTCAAATTGTAACAATAGAAGGTTACAATTCAGCAAAAAGAAGTGTGATAAGACTGATTTTCTCTACATGTCCTGGATCGGCCTAAATCGCACTGGCAATGAGTTATGATTGCCGTGGACTAATCTTTAAAACATGAATAACACAAATTGCCACAATTTCTAGGAAACTCAGCCGACTGTGCATTTGTAAAAGCAATTTCTAACTGACTGGCCGTGAGCTGACTGCGTTCGTTTGAGTTAGCGTAAATTAACTCACGGTAAATCTCTAATACCACTGTGGCCTCCTGGGTTTGTGCTTTAGCATCTGTGGCCTGGCATCGGTAAATCCCAGCATCCTCAATGATGGCGTTGTAGATTGTGAGTCTGGAACGCACTCCTTCTGTATGTACGACCACTCGCTGGTTCGAAATAATTCGCTCGCCTTGAGGGTTGAACCAGTTTATGCTAACTGGCTCACCGATGGCTGAGGAAAACATAAAACCAATACAGAGACAATAAAGGGTACTGTAAAGGGTAGTTCAAATAACAACAGTTCAAATATTATATATATATATTGTATTTTTACACAAAGACAAAATTCGTAAAATCTTACTTAGCTAAGAAACATGCTCTAAGCATGTACGTGAATGTAAACGCTCGAATTCACACGTTGTTGCATTCCGAAACGTGTCAGAGTGCAATTCGTAACGCAATGCAAGTGTCGTTGCATTCTCAGCGTTGCCATAAGGGGCACTATAGCTGACATTAGCGTAAACATTACATTTTCATTTAGCGTCTTCTAATATAAGACTATATAATTCAACCTTTTGCTTTACTTGCCTTGGGGGTGGGGGCATAGAGATAATTTTGGAGGGGGCAAAGCCCACCACAGCACCCCCCTTGATCCAGCCCTTTACTATAATATCAGCTACATTTACTGTATTTAACCTTGTGCGACCCCGCGTCCATGTGGACGTTGTATTTTGGCTTCCCTATATGTAACGCATAATTTAAATTAATTTAAACAGACTGAATACTGTTCAGAAGGCTCTAGACTGTCATTTAAGGGTTAAACTTTTGCCGCCGAGCACGTGACACAACATGACGTCGATTTCCTTGAACCAGACTCGAATGAACAGACGAATTAGGGGCAGTTAAAAAAGGTTTTACTCATGATTTGTGTTAAAAAAAAAGTTAATAGTCATAGCTAGCCTCTAGTGTTCATTACACCAGGAAACTGCTGCAAAATGTACAATGAGACACGTAAAAATCATTTTGCAAAAACGTAGGTATTTAACGTGATTCTATGCGACCTGGTTGATTTTTCCGCACAATCTAATGAGAAAATGTGAAAAAAAGTGCACAGATTCTGTGTGGGATGGGACATCGCTGGAGAAAATGTTCTATCTAACCTCTGATAATCCCAAACGTTGACCTCAGAAGTCTGAAATCGCTTGCTGCCATGTCTTAAGTCTTTAGGAAATGATTTATCGTATGTATTTACCCCCGACCCCCACCCTTTAACGCACCTCACATTTACTTTCTGATACATTTTTCTCACACTATATATTGACAGAGCTCTGTCGACTCGTTCTCTAATCAGATTCACGTCAGGCAGACGATTAAATTCACAGAAACGAATGCGTTTAGGGGCATGTGTCGCGGGAAAAGGTGGAAAGATATTCAAGGCAATACTGTGTCTTCAGTGTGGGTAATCGGCCGTTGAAAAAGTTAATCTCTTTGCTGTCAAACGGCGTTCCAACAGGAGAAATCAACAGGTGGGAAGTGAAGTGTAGCGAGTGCTAAAACGGACGCATAACAAAGCACTGCAAACAGTGTGAATAGCAATGAATGTATCAGTCATAAATAAATACATTAATACAACAATAAAAAACAAAACTTCAAAGGTGAAATCAGACTAATTAAATGATGCTATGGAACAAAGGTTTTATACTGGATCATCTCAAATTCCTGTTTATTGTTATTATCACACAAAGTTCAGCAGGGTCAAGTTTTTACCTGTACAGGTGAAGAATTTGGATTCTCCAACACTTAATTCCACTTTATTGAGTGATATTGACACCTGAAGTACAGCTGTGAAAGAAGAGAGATAGAGAGAGTTATTCATCACATATTTCACAGATTCTGAATCTAGAGAACATTATATCTGTCCTCTCAAACAGGAAGTGTGGGTAAAGTGATGTCACAGGTTTGGTTTGGTCTGTCAGTCCACTTTATAACACAGTCCCCAAGCTGTTTTGACATTTAATCACATGCAGGATATTATAGATCTATAATTCAATTTTGACTAGTTAAAACGCTCATTCTTAATATCGGCAGTGGCATTAATTCGTGGAAATTACCATTTTTGATGTCAGGAAACAGGTTTGCACAAATACAAACATTCATTCATTCATTCCTCGCAGAATTACACATTCTTGATGTGTTAAAAGTTAAAATTAAATTTTAACTAGTTAATGACAAAATATTTAAATCTTTAACTGCATTTTTACTAGTAGAATTTCACGATGATCTGTCATTCACTCCTGTTCAAAACACAATTACAGATATCTATAATTAATTTTTTACTAATTCCACTTTCACATATCAGCTGTGTACTTCTTACTAGTAAAAATTATAATATTTAATATCAATAATTCCATTGTTACAAGTGAAAATGCCCATTCCCATATCAACAATTGGATTAAAACTAGTAATAATGCTCATTTTTGATATCTGTAATTTTATTGTACCTAGTAAGAAAGCCTTTTACTATATCTTTAATTACTCCATTATATCTAAAATACCAAATCTAATTTACAGAAAGCATTCGCATTTTCTATATTTATAATTCCATTGCTGATATTGGAATGTGCATTTGCAATACTAACAATGTAATTATTGATTTAAAAAATATAAATTTTTACATTTATAGCTTTTACTAGTAAAAATTGGCATTTCCGCGAGTAATGATGTCATTTTTGTTACCAAGAATTACCGTTTTTACTAAAGCAAAATTACAAATTTTTACTGAATGACAGATATCTATCATTTATATCCTGCACATGATTAAATGTCAGAAAGGCTTGCGATGTATAGAGCTGCGTAAAAACATAGATTTTCCGATTAATTGCAGTCTTCATTTGAATGCGCCAAATAACTCTTAAAATCCCAAGATTGATCTTTTACTCTGTGTGTGTTTTTGTATATTTAGATTGTCTTGCAGATGTTACTGCTTTTATTTTGAAAAGTGAAAAAGCTTATTTTTGATTAAACAAATTCTTGATATAAAAAATGACATAATTACTCTCAGAAATACCCATTCTTGAAATAAAAATAGAATTTCAAATTGTACATTTTCTTATTTATATCTGTAACTGCACTTTCAGTAGTAAAATTTCACAATGATCTAATTCACTCCTGTTGAAAATGCGCAATTATTGAAATAAACACAATTATTATATTTTTACTAGTTAAAATTCAAAATACACATATCAGCAATGTACTTCTTACTAGTAAAATTATTTTTTTTCATATCAATAATAGTTACATTGTTACTAATGCAAATGTCTATTGATATCAAAAATGTAATTACAACTAGTAAAAATGCACATTTCTAATATCTGTAATTTGGTTTTCTACAGTGGCAATGTTAATTTCTGATATCTGTAATGTGATTGCAACTAGTAGAAAGCTTTTTAAAATATCTTTAATTATTCTTCAATGTATTAATATCTGAAATAGCAAATCTACACTAGAAAACAAACAAACAAACCAAAAGAAACAAAAAAATAAGATTTACACATTTCAATTTTAATAACAAAATTCCATCAAATTGAACTGAGAAATCTTTAAGAAAACAAACAAACAAACAAACAAACAAACAAAAATACACATTTCATTTGTCAATTTGATGGATTTTGTTAAGTAATTATAATGCGTAAATCTTAAAAATAGGTTGAATGAGTGTAACATAATAAAATATATTTAAAGAGAGCAAAATGTAGCATTTTCACTAGTTGTAATTCATTGTTGATATCAGAATGGACATTTGCACTTGAAACTATGTAATCTGTGATATCAACACATTTCAACTAGTAAGAAATTAATTATAGATATTTGCGTTTTGAACAGGAGCGAATGACAGATCATTGTGAAATACTACTAGAGAAAATGCAGTTACAGATATCAATAATTATGTTTTTTTATGTTGAAATTCCTATTTTGATATTAAAAATGAGTATTTCTGTGAGTAATTGCAGCATTTTGTGATTCAAGAATTAACATATTTACTCATTTGCATTTTAACAATTGAAAAATGAACTACAGATATAAATAATTGTTTAATTAGAAACAGTTTTGCATGAGAAATGCCATTTAAAGATGTCTTCCTTTTAGTTCTTCAGATCTGCTGTTATTTTTTTTTATTAATATTTTCATAATACTCTCTAATACATTAGAAGATGCTCTGTATAATTATCAGCATTAGCTGAGAGAGAATCTTTCATATGTAAGAAAATTGGACATTATAATTGAAATATACACAAATGAATCAGAATCAGATCAAATCGAATCTGGAAATCTGTACTGATACCCAGTCCTACAGTCCGATGTGCCGAAATGCTCAATATACACAGAAGAGTGCAAACGAAAGATGAATATGCATGTAAGAAAAGAATAATTACTCATAATATTTATTTAATATCTCAATTGTTCTCCTTTTGCTGAAGTCTCAGATGTTTCTCCTGAGAATAAGACTCCAGTAATCTCACATGTGTCTCCTCTAGAAGAGATCTCAACAATGTCTCAAACTGTGCTCAGATTTGCTCAGGATCTCACACACAGGTCTAATGGATCTCTCTGAGGGATACGGAGCAGAAGAACAGCCTGTTCTTTTATTGTTGCGCACTTGTCGTTCTTTTGTGAGCTAACGGCGTGTTGCTCCAACCGTGCCGCGTCTCTTCAGACTTTGCTAACTGCTAGCACGTCTGGCGAGGCTTTCTAATTTAGGACGCCGCGGGCTGATTAATGACCAAAGTGCAGCGCTGAACTCTGCAATTAGAGAGTGCGGCCGCCTCATGAGTGACTTTGATGGCTGCCACCTGAGGTGGAAAGGAAATGTCACCAGAGCGCAGGTGTGTGTGTGTGTGTGTGTGTGTGTATACTAGCTTTAGTGTTGGAGAGGACAGTTGACCCCAAAATTAAAATCGTCATCATTTTCCTACCCTTGTGTCGTTCCAAAACACGTATAACGTACTTTTTTTTCCATGAAACGCAAAAAGATGTTCAGCAGTATTTACAAACATTTTTTTTAATAACCCCCCAATAATAAAATTACATTTTAATTCAATAAAATGAAATAAACAATTGAATGTTTTTCTGATTATTTTTGTCATTTTTCTAAAAATGTAAATAAATAAATAGAAATACAATAAAATAAAAATTGTTTTAAACAATTTTCTTTTCCCTTATTTTTTTTTTCATAATAATTGAAAAACATAAAAATAACATTTAATGAAAAATAAATAAAATTAAATAAATAATTGGGGTTTTTTTTCTGATCATTTTTTTGTAATTTTTCTAAGAATTTATATAAAAAACAAATAAAAATAGAATAAAATAAAAACTTAATTAAATAATTTTCTTTTCCCTTATTTTTTCATAATAATTGAAAAACATACAAATAAAACAATGAAAATTAAATAAAATGATGTGCATGTTTTTTGTTTAAAACCATTTGTTTCAATTCATTGTCATTGTATGGAAAAGAACAGCGGGAACATTCTGCAAAACATCTCATTTTCTGTTCCACTGAAGACATAGAGGTTTGGAACAACATGGAGGTGAGTAAATGATGACAATTAAAATTTTTGGTGAACTATCCCTTTAAATCAAACATTAAGTGTTTAAATAAAGACTAAGTTAGTAAGTTAATGATTAAAAAATGAAAAAGAACCAACACGTAGCTTGTTTTTTTTTGTTTTGTTTTTTGTTTTTGTTAAGTAATCAGATTAGTCCATCGCTTGCGCACACAGATGTTTGGCAGGTGGGAAAATTAATCAGAAATTACACCTATGCAAAATAATAAAACACAAACCTGTGAGAATAATTAAATTCTTGGAGAGATTAAAGAGATATAATGTGTATAAAAATGGCAATTGTTTCTAAAAACTTGAAAACAGCAAGGATGAACAGACTCGCTCTGAAGATGAATATTAATACTGACACTGATGAGTGAGCATGCTTGACTAGTTGTCCAACATAATCGACTAGTCATTAGTTAACCAGTCAGATAAACTAGTCGTGTTTATCTGTATTGTCATCTTCACAGCAAGGGTGTTAGCATGCTTAAATACAGTAAGCTATTGCGTCCATTTCAATGTTTTCAGTGTCTCACAAGAGCACTGCGTTAAGATGGCGTCTCAAGCTAAAAATAGTCACATTTTTAAAACACATTCCTGAACAAAACGCTGTTCCTAAAACGCAAACATGTGCCCTTTGTGAACGCCCCCAATGAAGTGGCCGTGAGTGTCTTTTCTTACTTCCGTGGAACAAAAATGGACATGTTTTTCTTCCATATAACGAAAGTGAATGGTGACTGAGGCTAACATATTCTTTTATGTTCCACAGAAGAAAGTCATATGGGTTTGGAACAACATGAGGGTGAGTAAATGATGGCATAATTGTAATTTTTTTTCGGTGAGCTATCCCTTTAACAAAGACTAGTCATTAAAGCAACACACTTGTCAATTTTGAAAATATGTAGTTTAACAGATCTCTCCTTTGCACATGAATAATCTATAGATAACAAACTTCTCCTTTGTATTCAGAACAAACGCTCTCTTCTCAGAAAATGTGTATTAACTGTAATTAACATGCAGACGTGACGTGCGAGTGATCCTCGCACTGTCACTGCCTGTCATTTTAATTTCAGGGGGCGCGAGAGTCTCCACAGACACACAGGTAATAACAGAGAGCAGAACCTCCACTGAGACACACTTAAAGAGTGCCAGGACATGCTGGGATCTCGTTGTGAACAGAACGGGGTGTTTCTATGACATAAACACATGCTGTGAGACTCTCAGGCATAAATATGTCTGCTGCTTCACACCTGCCACTCCAGAGATGAGAAGAAGGTTTGTGTCATGAAGACTTATCATGTGTTAATAAGCTAGTTGATGTTTAATTATCAGTAAAAATCCAGCATGCATCAGTGAGCATTTATTTTTACACCCTCGTTTTACCCCTTTTACTTTGTTGCTATTGCCTGATGCAATGCTGTAAAATGTTACAGTGTAATTGCTTGAATAATTTCAATAAATTAAATAAATATTCTGGGTTTAGTAAAGCTGTATGTACAGTATCTGTAACATGCTGCCAACTACCACAGAAAATAATAGTCAAAATAACAATTAATAAGAGTAATAATAAAATACTAATAAAATAATAAAATTACTTATTTAATATATAAAATACATATAAATAATCTTCTACAGCACTATTACTCTTGTATAAATGCAAATGCTCATTGTTAGTTCATCTAGTTACTAATGCATTAACTAATGTTAACTTATACAACTTTTCATTTTAAAGTGATAGTTCAACCAAAAATGAAAATTCTCTCACCATTTCATTTTTCTAATAATATAAATAAACAAAACTAATAATAATTTTTTTTTAAATTAATTTAAATCAATATTTATCATTTTATATTTTTCCTGATAATTTTTTGTCATTTTTTTTTATAATTTAAATAAATAAAAGAGGGAAATAATATAAAAATTAAATAAAAAAGAAATATTTTTTTCTAATAATCAAAAATAAATAATATAAGTTACAGATATTATATATATATATATATATATATATATATATATATATATATATATATATATATATATATATATATATATAGTCTTCTTTGTTTTTGTTTATAAATCTCCACTTTCACTTTCACTTTCAGAATGTAAAAATAATGTGAAAGTGAAAGTGGAGATTTATGGTAAAATAATGACTTAAATATTGATCTGTTTCTCACCCACACTTATCATATCGCTTCTGAAGACATGGATTAAACCACTGGAGTCATATGGATGACTTTTATGCTGCCTTTATCTGCTTTTTGGAGCTTCAAAGCTCTGGCCAATTATTACTTGCATTGTATGGACCTACAGAGCTGAAATATTCTCCTAAAAATCTTCATTTGTGTTCTGCAGAAGAAAGAAAGTCATACACATCTGGGATGGCATGAGGGAGAGTAATGTTGAAATTAAAATTAACCAAGATTAACAAGTGGTGTAAACGTGTTACTTGTTATTATAATGTTAAGAAATACAACCTTTATGTAAAGTGTTCCCCTTACATAAATAGTCTTTTAGTGGTGATCCATGTACACTTTATGGAAAATTCACATAACATGTAAAGCTTACATGGCCATGACAGGAGTTTAAATAATGGATGTTACTTTATGTTAAAACTTGTGTTAATTTATTTTCTCAATTTCTTAAAGGAACAGCAAACCCAAAAAAAGAGGAGCAGTGAGTTTCAGCACAGTTTCCTGACAGTATGCTCTTGTGGTTTAAGATACAGTACACCGCTTTCACAGCAAGACTTCAGTTTTCACGAGATGTTCTGCCACGTCAACTTACAACACCAACAGTCTCAACAAATATCTGTCATGAACTGAACTTCTGCAGCAGCATTTCTCAGAGGAGCTTGGTGTGGAACATGACACAAAGTTCACCAAACTAAACCTGTCTGTCATGAAGACTAATAGTAGCAGCATCTAAAAACCATGCTGATGGCATTTGGCTTTTCGTCTTTCTTTTTTATGTTTACCAGCTCAAATGTTATGTTTGTGAGACATGATTAAGGTGAAGATAAAAAGACAAAGCGTTCAGAATGCTTCTTATAAGAACAAATGAACATGATGAAGCAACAGTGCAGCCTATATTACCAGTAAATAATAAGCATGAATCATTGATTGGTCAAAAGAGTGCCCTACTGTCTTGCAGTATACCATATTTTGTTTATATAAATATCTATTTATACAATAAAACAATTGTACAACAACAGTCTCACAAATTCCCATGCACCACCACTACACATTCTATGCAAATCAACGGAAGAGTCAATTAATACCAATATTTGTCCCAAAAGTGAAAATGTGTATTTGACTCCTTGGTTAGCCCAATGAAACAAAACTGTATGTTATTTATTTATTTATTTGTTAATATAAATAAATAAATAAATAAATAAATATGTGCTAAAAAAAATAATGCTTTAATATTTTAAAAATATATAAAAAATATATTTTAATATTTATTTTTAGACCAAGTTGACCCACTACTTTTAAACTCTGGTGGATTTTTGGACTGTCGTCTGCAATTTTTCACACTGAAATTTAAAAGCTCACCATTCACACATACTGTGGATTAACTGCAAAAAATTGGTCTCATTTTTTAGAGAACCCCCCAAATAAAAAACAAAAGACTCCAATTATTCATGAATAATATTGTATGTGGATATAAATTTTTTTTTTTTTTTTTTTTTTTTTGTCCTAACTTTGTAAACATGTAATTCTGGTTCTGTTCACTCGACCTCACTTTGAAAAGTCTCATTTTATTCCACTAGATGGCAGAAAGCACTAGAAATGTTTTTTTCTCAATCACATTCCATCACAATATACAGATCTGAAATGTAGGTGGCGCTCTAACGCATTTTAGCCCTCACAGATGTGCTCGTCCATAGACATTCAGTCTAATTTTCAGTTCAAGCACCACCCTCATTATTTCTTTGAATATCTCGGCCTCTGAGTGGACTAAAAGCTCAATCTAGGTGTCATTAGAAAGCTGAGATCCTCCACTTTGCGATGATATAATGATATATAACATTTTATCATCAATAGTCGAAAACATATTTTTCTGATGATTTGTTTTGCAAGCTTTTCCTGCGGTACTACATATTTCATTCTAGACATCTAAGATGTAACATTGGATTTTTCACACAAACAAACTCACAGACAAGTAAACAATGGTTCATTTTTTAGAGAACTTCCTAAGGAAAAAGCAGATATAATGTTTTTAGCTATTTATCAGCAGTTATCGGAGCATAAAAGTAACTTACAGAAATCATATTTCACATTGTGATTCTTTTAAAAAATTTGTACTGTGGTATTAGGGCAACAAAATAAACTGTACAGTCATGTTCCTGAGAATGAGAGCTTTCATTTGATATATGACTTGTACATTTATGTGCTTTATGTTTATATCAATATTTCTACCCTATTACCTCTAGAGGCGTGGCCGAGCGACGTCTGTGGAGAGCGAGGCTGGGAGAAGGAGAATGGTAAGGATTGATACCTGTTGGTAATTATGTCTAACAACTGTTCTGTGTTTCAGTGAGAGCTGGAGGGGGATAAAATGGGTGTCCACACTGCTGGAGGGGAGAGAGAGAGATGCACGCAGCCGGGTTTGTGTTGTGGGTGCATGTGGTGCTAAAAAGCCAATACTTTGTGTTACAAAGTACTGTCAATAAAAGACTGCATGTATTGTTTACTCGGCTCCTGCTTACTCCAAATCCCGGGGTTCGGCACAACTGTCACAGTATCTTGCTCTCTTTATTAGATATTTTTACAGAAAAACAATATTTAAACTCTCATTAAGAATACGATTTTTGCAGTATCTCTTTGTCCTAATATCAAAGGTATTACTAGAGAAATAAAAGTGCATTTTCAGCATAGAATTCATTATACAATATAATCACATCTGGCAACAGATGCATGAAAATAGCATTTTAGCTTAGCATAATGCTAAATGTTCACATAAAAATGTACTGTTTTTGCTGGTCCAAACTTCAAAACCCCACAGAGTGAAAACAACGGCATCCTTTTCTGATCATATGTGGATTCTGTTCATATAATATATTATTTGTAGCTTTCTATACGATGTTTAAGGCTACACCTGTTAGCAATTCTAGTAAAAATACTCTAACTGCATAAACAACATTGACAAGGCATGTAACTGTGTATTTATTGGATTTATGTTTCATCTGTCAAAGTGTTTCTAACTGTTTCTGTTAAGCTGTAGAAACACAATATTAAGCTCCCAAGGGAAAGTTCCTCAATGACGTCATATCCAACGTTTCACTCACAACAATGTAAACTTGTATGAATGAAACACATCATAAGAAAGTGTTTCACCGCTGTTCAAACGCTGCTCGGATCGCAACATTCATATGGATAAATGTTTTCCAACTGAAAGGACTAAATATTAAATTAAGCAAATGACAATAAAAGGCAAAGTAATCTCTTCAGTAATCAAAATACTTTTTGAAAGTAACAGTAAACAGTAACAGTAGTGGAATACAGCTACTAATATTGTTTATTTTAAATACGTACTGGTGAACAGACTGCTTATTACTGCAAGGATGTTCAGGAGTATCTTAAAAGGATGCAGGGGTTGGAAACATATGGCAAGCGTGCCACCATTGGCAGTGTGGTAATTACTGGCACACGGGCGATAGCGAGAGAGTAGACAAACCTCATACACTCTCACTCCAAGGAATTACATTTATCTATTCTCTTGGATCTATTCTTGTGCATTAATACTTTTTAATGGAATTAAGTTGTCATTACAGCAGTCTATTAATTACTGAACTTGCATTCTGATTGGCTAGTCCAGCCAGCCACTATTGCATTAAAGAGTCCCGCACTTATCATTCCAAAATAAATACATTAAGTAATTATAATGGATCTATTATGTAGCCTGTTAACTACTTTATAAGAACTTGTGATTAACTTTTGGAATTTGGAGCTCTTTATTCGGCCAACCACCATGAGGCAGTTTTCTTCCGTTAGGAATGAATATCATACAAGGAAAAATCACTTTGCAAGTAAGCGTAATACAAAGGCCTTTATCCATAAGAAACTAATAATAACCCTAAATTAAAAAGGAAATTAATAGCCATTCAGGAGAGATCACAACCATTTATTGTAAGAATGCTTATTATTAAAAGAGGTGGACTGAATCATGTGATCCGTCAGTGGGGGCTTTTGTCAGCCAGGCGGCTTCTCACTATCGCCCGTGTGCCAATAATTACCACACTGCGTGCCAATGGTAGCATGCTTGCCATATGTTTCCGACCCCTGCATCCTTTTAAGCTACTCCTGAACATCCCTGCAGTAATAAGCAGTCTGTTCACCAGCCCACACACATCCCCAACCCTGTAATAATGGTACAGCCCACAAAGCAACTTGCAAGATGCACAAAATTAAAAAATAGAAAATGTTTCCCCTTTTTCTCCCAATTTGGAATGCCCAATTCCCAACGTGCTTCTAAGTCCTCGTGGTGGAGTAGTGACTCGCCTCAGTCTGGGTGGCGGAGGACGAATCTCAGTTGCCTCCGTGTCTGAGACCGTCAACCCGCGCATCTTATCACGTTGCTTGTTGAGCGTGTTGCCACGGAGACATTGCGCATGTGGAGGCTTCACGCCATCCACCGCGGCAACCACGCTCAATTCACCATGCGCCCCACCGAGAATGAACCACATTATATCGACCACGAGGAGTTTACCCCATGTGACTCTACCCTCCCTAGCAACCGGGCCAATTTGGTTGCTTAGGAGAATTTAAACTGACTGAATACTGTTCACAAGACTCTACACTGTCATTTAAGAGTTAAACTTCTGGCGCACCGAGTCACGTGACGCAATAACATGCCGTTGATTTCATTGAAGCACTTCTATGAGCGCAGAGTCAACAAAAGTGCCTCTGGTCAGAAATCTCTTTACGTTTTTTCATTGAAACCTGTTTGGATGTAAAGAGTAGTGTCTCTAGTTTCGTTTGAAATGCCGCTTTAAAACATTCATACATTTTTCGCACATCAGTACGCTGATAAACATCATGTCCACATACATGGATTTTAGGACATTATTCCCTCAAAAGTAAAAAAACAGAAAAACACGTTAGTTATTTTGAATATTTTTCAACATGAACACATCTGAGGGTCATTTAGCTTCATTTTAATAAACATTCTGTTATATTTTATTTTATCACTAGTACAATACGGTTTGATTCATTAACATTAATAAATGCATTCCTATATTTACTGTGTATTATCACATGGGTTCATCCAAAAGCTGAAAAATGTTGCTTTCAGAGTCTTTATATGGAGTTAGGATGAAAATAAGGTGCATTTGAAACTGTTCTGAGACCAGTGCAGACAGACAGCACACTGGAGGTTAAGTCATTCACTACATAGGGAGCAAGGGAGCATCCTATAGCTCTCTATGCAATTAAGTGCATTCACTTCTAAAATCTGATCAAAAGTTCAGTTTCAGGCTGCAGATGATGTTTGGATCACTCAACATGTTTGACAGACATGTGACAATGATAATCAGTACATAGATTCAGAATTTATAATGTATCATTTTATTTTAACATGGTTGGCAGTGATTGGATGATGCTGGACATTACTTTGAATCTGAATTAATTATGCTAATTTATGATGTAATGTCTGTAACATCTCAAAAACATGAATAATCAACACTCCTGAAACATAATGAACAATCTGATTAAAAAAATCTGACTTTCTATAGTTTGGTATTATAAAAGATTTCACAACATAGTCTCACTGTCCACATATGAGGACATACATTTTTAGGAAAACTATTTGCTCTAGAAAAGGTTTATATATATATATATTATTTATTTATTTTTTTGCTTGTTTATTAGGTGCTACTAGTTACAAATCCAACAGGGAAATGGAAAATGCACACAGCAGTCACACTCGGGTCTCAGGAAGAAAAGGGGGATCTTTAGTGCCACTGTACAGTAATCAAGAATTTTGAATGGGTTTCAACACGGGTCAAAATGACCCAAAGGACAAACACAGGGTGCAGTTTCTTAAGACAAAGGTTAAGAATAAAGTTTGCACCATGGTACTAAACTCCTGAACCACCTGCAACTTCCTCTAAAATACTGTCACTTGATAAAGATTAGAAGTTACTAAGAATACTTTAATCTTTCACAAACTCGCCGTCATTTGACAATTAACATGCGCACACACACTGGTGACATCACAGCATGAGAAACTGGGTTTCACACGGATGGGACCCCTACGGCGAGATGGACTGTCACCACACTAGCTTCTCTCAAGTACTTTCTCTCTGAGCTCAAACACACAGACGACAGCGGCCACCGAAAGCTTGCCCCTGCTGGGTGGATCACACCCCCGCGGATACACTCGCTAGTGCTGTCACCACCGCAACCACTGAATGTTCAACCATTAAAACTATGCTAACGCAATGAACGGGCTGGAGTAAAATGAGAGACAACTTTAAACTCTGAAGTTATGTACTTCCTTCTTTGGAACTGTTGATATTGGGTCTCTATCCCTCTCAGTACAGTGAAAAGAAAATGTAATTTGATATCTGAATCCCCAAAGTAATACACAGTGTTGAGTGACATTCTTATAAGGACGACATGACAGAAAGGTGAAATAATACAAATGAAATATGAGACACCCTGATCCGTATTGCTGATATAGAACGATCTAACAATCCGCCTGATTTCTTTCTTTTTATGCTGAATTCAGAAGATGAGATGTGGTTTGTTGGAGAGGACAGAGTGTATGAGGAGCTGATGATGAAGTTTATAATGGAGATATGAAAGAGCTTGAAAAAGATATTAAACCCGTACTATACTAAAGCTCTTTGACACATCGGTTTCCTCATAACAGAATGATTCAGGCGCCACTGAACAAATAAGCAGATCGACACTGAGCACTTATATTATGGTATGTCTCCATCTGAGATGGTGCAAGTCATTGTGTTATCAATTTATCTGTAGGTTGTTTATTGTTAACATTTAATTAGATAATAATAATTACTAGATATTTACATTTCAGGACAAAGGTGAGCTAAGCTTGCCTGTGCAAAACCGCAGTGCTGCTAGTGCATTCTGTGTGGTTTCTAGGGTGTTCTGGGTGGTTGCTAGGAAGTTCTCAATGATGGCTAGGATTCCTGGGTGGTTGCTAAGGCGTTCTCTGTAGTTGCTAAGGTGTTCTCAGTGGTGGCTATGTTTTCTGGGTGGTTACTAAGGCGTTCTAGTTGGTTACTAGGATGTTCTGTGTAGTTTCTAATGGGTTATCGGTGGTTGCATGGGTGTTCTGGTTGGTTGCTAGGGTGTTCTGTGTGGTTGTTATGGCATTCTGGATGGTTGCTAGGGCATTCTGGGTGGTTACTAGGGCGTTCTGGGCTTTCGTTGTGTTTATTTGGCCATTCTGGGTGGTAGTTAGGTCACTCTCGGTGGTCAATAGGGTGTTCTGATTGGTTGCCATTGGATGGTTGCCTGGGCATTCTTGGTGGTCACTAGGGTGTTCTGGGTGGTTGCTAGGATGTTCTGTGTAGTTGCTAGGGGGTTCTCGTGGTTACAAGTGTGTTCTGGTTGGTTGCAATGGCATTCTGGATAGTTCGAAGGGCCTAGGGCATTCTGGGTGGTTGCTAGGGCATTATGGGTAGTTGCTAGGGCATTCTGGGTATAACTAAGGCACTTTCGGTTGTCACTAGGGTGTTCTGTATTGTTGCCAAGGCATTCTTGGTGGTCACTAGGGTGTTCTGGGTGGTTGCTAGGGAGTTCTCTGTGGTCACTGGGGTGTTTTTGGTGGTTATTAAGGCATCCTGTGTGGTTGCTAGGATGTTCTGGGTGGTTGCTAGGGTGATTTGAGTGGTGTGCAAGGGAGTTCTCGTGAACACTAGGGTGATTTTGGGTTCTGGATGGTTGCTAGGGTTTACTGGTGGTTTCTATGTCATACTGGGAGGTTGCTAAGGCATTCTGGGTGTTCTGTGTACTTTTTAGGGCATTCTTTGTGGTTGCTAGGGCATTCTCAGTGGTTGGTAGGGCATCCTTTGTGGTGCTTAGGAGTTCTGAGTGGTTGCAAGGGTGTTCTGGATGGTTGCAAGGGCATTTAGTCTGGGACTTAGTCTATGGAAATTTTTTTTTATTTTTTTTGGACATGTACCATGGTAATACACCTTGGCATACCATGTAAATATCACTACTATATATTAATAATTTTTTCACTGCCATCAATCGGAAAAATGCTTTCAAACATACTGTAGCTACTTGTCCATTCCTCTAAAGGCAAGTATGAATCCTGATTACAAATCATCACGTGTCATTTGTGCTCAGGTCCAGTTCTCTTCATACAGATCTTTGCTTCATTTTCTCCTCATCTCATTTGCCTTTGATTCTTCATCTCACATCTATATCTACATCTGCTCTTGTGTTGTCATCCCTCTGTCTGTTCCCTCACTCTTTATGCATGTTTTCTATTTCATGCTGTTTGATTTAACTGGTATTGTCACTTCATATCTGGTATCGAGTGCAGACAGTCAGACCGATATGATGTTTTGTAGAGTGTCTAGGCCAGCGAGACATCAAACAAGTAAGATCACTTATATCATGCATCTATATTTCAATTATTCATCCGAGCACTATTCCAGGAATCACATCGGACCGTTCTGATGCACAGCCCAGGAGAAAGGTCACATCCCAGTCACCGCCACTCCTCTTATCTCTGTGGCTCTTCTCGATGTCATTTCCACTTCATTAGTTTTCCATTTCCTCTAATCTCTCGCCCGCCACTGACAGCACAACAGAAAGCGACAACATCTTGCAAAATCTGCCCTGAAATTGTTCTTTAGCTGTTGATGTTGTTGGTGCTGATATTCAAGGTGAAGTTTTGTAGGAAAGATCGTTGAAGATGGGATACCAAATTATGGACAGAGAGGATAAATGTGCATATGAAATGAAAAGATTTCTTCTGAGAACTCTTTAAAAACACATCCTTACTCTCGGCATTTAAACAATGTTCCACTTTGCTTTAATAATAATAATAATAATTATTATTATTATTTATATTATTATTATACTATATATGTATATAATATTCACTCAGCATTGTAGTTTACAATAATAATAATTATTATTATTATTTACATTATTATTATTATAAATGGCAATAAAGACAATATAATAACAATAATAAAAAATACAGAGTAAATATGTAAATGAATTTAATTCATGATATATATATATATATATATATATATATATATATATATATATATATATATATATATATATATATGAATTAAATTCATCCATCTGCTTAATAAAATCACACAGTAATATATTCATTAACAGTATTCTGTGTGTAATCTCATTAGCGTGGGCCAATTAAATCTCTTCTTACAAATAATTAGATGCTGCTGTCGTTTCTAATCAGAAAGAGAAATAATAACAAAAGCTTTACAATCTGTTTCTGTAATTGAAGCCTTCTGCATTTGTTTCAGGATAACTCATGTAAAAGGATAAAAGCAAAAGACTACATTTCATCTCATTGTTGACTAGGAGAATTAAGTAAACCTAATGGACAAATAAAAAGCATTTAAAAACAATTATAATAATCATAGCAATATTCACAATGTTTGTTCATCTTTATCATCAATACAATAAGGACCACTGACAAGCATGTTGCCTATGACAATATTATCTGATTGGTCCATTAATTAATTGGACAATCAGAATCAAGTATTCCAGAGAGCTGTGTAATACAGGTTTCCCAGCCTTATATAAACAAATGAATTTCCAGGAGGAAATTTGAAATTTGCAAGGGCATATTTGCATTCTGGGTGGTTGCTTGGGCATGCTGGGTGGTAGCTGAGCCATTCTGGGCGGTAGCTAGAGCATTCTGAGTGGTTGCTAGGGCATTATGGGCATTCTGGGTGGTAGGGCATTCTGGGCATTCTAGGTGGTTGCTAGGGTGTTCTGGGTGGTTGCTAGGGCTGATAAGGTATACTGGGTGGTTGCTAGGTTGTTAGGGTAGTTTCTAGGGCATTCAGGATGGTTGGTAAAGCATTTTGAGTAGGTGATAGGGCATTATAGGTATTCTAGGTGGTTGCTAGGGCATTCTGGATGGTTGCTATGAGTTATGGGCATTCTAGGTGGTAGCTTGGGTGTCCTGGGTGGCTGCTAGGGCATGCTGGGTGGTTGCTAAGGCATTCTGGGTCATTGCTAGGTTGTTTGGGTAGTTGCCAGAGCGTTCAGGATGGTTGGTAAAGCATTCTGAGTGGGTGATAGGGCATTATAGGTATTCTATGTGGTTGCTAGGGTATTCTGGATGGTTGCTATGAGTTATGGGCATTCTAGTTGGTAGCTAGGGTGTTCTGGGTGGTTGCTAGGGCATGCTGGGAGGTTGCTAAGGCATTCTGGGTCATTGCTAGGTTGTTTGGGTAGTTGCCAGGGTGTTCAGGATGGTTGCTAGAGCATTCTGAGTGGTTGCTAGTGCATTATGGGCATTCTGTGTGGCTACTAGGGCATTATGGGAATTCTGGGTGGTCTGGGTTTGGGTGGTTTGTAGGGCATACTGGGTGTTTGCTAAGGTGTTCTGGGTGGTTGCTAGGGCATTATGTGCATTCTGGGTGGTTGCTAGGGCATGCTGGGTGGTTAGAAGGCGTTCTGGGTAGTTGCTAGGTTGTTTGGGTAGATCAGGGTGATTGCCTATGACAATATCATCTGACTGGTCCATTATTTAATCGACTAATTAGAATCAAGTATTCCAGAGAGCTGTGTAATACAGGTTTCCCAGCCTTATATAAACAAATTAATTTCCTGGAGGAAATTTGACATTTGCAAGGGCATATTTGCATTCTGGGTGGTTGCTTGGGTGTTCTGGGTAGTTGCTTGGGCATGCTGGGTGGTAGCTAATGCATTCTGGGTGGTAGCTAGAGCATTCTGAGTGGTTGCTATGGCATTATGGGCATTCTGGGTGGCTGCTAGGGCACTATTTGCATTCTGGGTGGTTGCTAGGGTGTTCTGGGTTGTTGCAAGTTTTTTGGGTGATTGCTAGGGCATTCAGGGAGATTGCTAGGGCATTCTGGGTGGTTGCTAGGGTGTTCTGGGTGGTTGCTAGGGAATTTTGCTCTACTTACAATGAGTTGGTCAAGTGTATTTCAAGTAGTATATTCAGAGCACAAATAGACTTAGAAAACCTACTTTGTAAGTTGTCTCTACTGACTATTGATTTCACTGAAATGGATGAGACAGTCCCATTGCAGCTTTATTTGTAAGTTTCTATTCCGTCCTAAAATCAATAGTTGTCCAGAAGACATAAAGCACTCTACGACTCTTGCCCTTAATAGCCACAAACCCTCCCTATAAAGTGTACAGTTTAATATTTGTCTACGCTCATCGACCATCGAGTCCATTTCTCTCAAATCCAAGTGACAGAGCCTCTCGCAAATGCGTCTTTATTCATTATACTCAAAGTCCCCATAAAGGGGACGTAAGATCAGAGAGTCACCCATCTAAAGTCTTACATCGAGTCAGTGCGTCCTCATCGGGACGGCCGTGTCTCTCTGTAATGAGGTTTGAATTGTCATTGTATTCACTATTCAAGAATGTTTGAGAGCGAACGCCAGTGAGGGATGACACTTGAAAACCTCATCACTGAGACTCGTTCGTTACACTGTCTGAATGTCAGTCAGTATTCTATATTATATACTTGAATACAGTGTAGGGGAGTAACTACAATGTGTTACCCAGCAACAATCTACTTTTTCCAACAAGTAGCAATATAGCATGAAACACTGTTACATCGATGTATATTTTTTTTACATTGTATTGTAACTCTTTTAACATCATAAACAAATGAATTTCCAGGAGGAAATTTGAAATTTGCAAGGGCATATTTGCATTCTGGGTGGTTGCTTGGGCATGCTGGGTGGTAGCTGAGCCATTCTGGGTGGTAGCTAGAGCATTCTGAGTGGTTGCTAGGGCATTCTGGGCATTCTAGGTGGTTGCTAGGGTGTTCTGGGTGGTTGCTAGGGCTGATAAGGCATACTGGGTGGTTGCTA
The DNA here is from genome assembly GCF_019703515.2 of Myxocyprinus asiaticus. Lineage (NCBI taxonomy): Eukaryota > Metazoa > Chordata > Actinopteri > Cypriniformes > Catostomidae > Myxocyprinus > Myxocyprinus asiaticus. Next base: position 53,997,472 of record NC_059350.1, on the reverse strand, counting down.
GTTGTTATGGTAGTTTCTAGGGCATTCAGGATGGTTGGTAAAGCATTTTGAGTAGGTGATAGGGCATTATAGGTATTCTAGGCGGTTGCTAGGGCATTCTGGATGGTTGCTATGAGTTATGGGCATTCTAGGTGGTAGCTTGGGTGTTCTGGGTGGCTGCTAGGGCATGCTGGGTGGTTGCTATGAGTTATGGGCATTCTAGGTGGTAGCTTGGGTTTTGAAATTATTCAACCCTTTAAACTCGGATGGGCCCACGAGAAAATAATATAATTGTCAAAATATTAATAACTACAATCTTGACCAACACAAAATAGGTATCGTTTAAAAGCTTAGATACTCTACTTTCCAATGCATGTAGACATTATGACCAAAACTGAACAAGAGCTTTGAAATCTGCAGACAAATCAGAAGTGTTCCGTTTTGATAATTTATTAATAGTTTTGCACTGTACATATTATTGCAATCAGTAAAACCATCAAAATGATCAGATAGCCATGTGTCATGTGTTGTTGGAAAACTCTCAAAGAGTAAAATACAACCAGCCTATTTGTTTTACTCACAGACAAAATTATTGAGAGTAATAGCTAAGTGTATGTTTATTTTAAGGTTTGTGAATAATAGTTAAAAACACCTAATATAAAGTGGGACCAAAATTTGAATCGATTGACAGGCCGTTTACATGCAACATGGAATTGGGGTAATGGGCAAAAGTCTATGTGTGCCTTAAACCTTTTATGACCTTACCTCCATAAAGAAAAGATGCTTAAAGCGTTTAAATGACCTTAGTTGTTGTTGGCTTATTACGCATAATTGATGTGATGGTGCATATAAACTTGCTCAATGTTTGAAAGTCAAAAGTCAGAATCAGGGAAGCCTAGTTACAGAATGTCCAGGGTTAGTGTTACAAGTCAAGCGCAACTAATGCCAACTGAAATACTGTCCTGAGATGTGACCAGTGAATCCATCAGACAACAGAAACAGACAAATGGACATTACAATACATTAATGACAAACTGCATTCTAACTAACATAGAAAAGCATTAGACAAACAAATGAGGCCAAACTCAAACACAAACTTTATTCTGGAATTAACTTTACAGAAATTATAAAAGGGACACTTCCAGTCCTGAAAACTGATTGGTCAATACAGCATTACAGTCATGATAAAATTATTGTTTGAAAGAATATTCCAGGTTCAATACAAGTTTAGCTCAATCGACAGCATTTGTGACTAAATACATTTCGACTCGTCCCTCCTTTTCTTTAAAAAAAAGCACAAATGTGTGTTCCAGTGAGACACTTACAATGGACGTCAATGGGGTCAATAATCTGTAAACATTAAAATACTCACTGTTTCAAAAGTATAGACACAAGACATAAACAATATGTGTGATGACATGATTATAGTGTGATAAAATCACTTACTAACCGCATCTATGGAATGTTAGAGCCAATTTTACAACTTTGTTGCCATGACAACATAATGGCGTAAACCCTAATACCCTAAAATGACGTAAAAGCGACAATTTAAACCACTTTACGGCTCAAATAATATACGAGTTTTAACAGAAGAATTATTGTAAGTGCTTTTATAAAATTATAAGCTTCACATTTCTGCATTTAAACCCTCCAAAAATTGGCCCCATTGACTTCCATTTTAAGTGTCTCACTGGAACCTTTCTGCTTTTAAAAAAAAAAAAAAAATTAAATAATTTTTTGTGGTAATCAACATTATGCAACAAATGCTGTCGATTGAGATTAACTTGTATTGAACCCGGAATATAATTGCAGATTTGTTTTCCACTGTGCTGACCTGCACACATTTCTCAACATGTCTTTAAAAATGTTCTTATAGTCAGCAGCATTTTATCTGCAATTAATTGGCAATTTCTAACTGACGTCCTGATGTTTTCAATAGAGTCTATTTTTGGCCAGCTGTGATTATATGCCTTATTATAATTCAATTAGATTAGTAAAATGTAATGTTTGCAGGTGTTTTGAGGTTTCTCGGAGCATCATAACTGCAGATGTGTGTTTATTTAATGCAGGTATCCAATCGGGAGGGGAGGACTCATAAACTGGGTGTAGATTGTTTTACAAGCCTTAAGCATGTGGGGTGAGTTACCATGGAGACGAGAAAGTTAAAGGCAAAGCTGCTAATGAGCCTTACAAAATGATCTACAAACACACACACACACACACACACAATAACAGCTGATAAATAAACACTACATCTGTGCAAAATGAGTGTTTTTAAAAATGCTGTTTTTCAATGGCCAATGCCAGTAACTAAAGAGAGTTTCTATAACGCTGATGTATTTGTGATATACTGTTTTGATTATAGCAATTGAGGTGTGCAAATTAACTAAACTGTTTAAATGTTTTTTTTGTTTTTTTTTTAAATAGGGCATTATTTGCATTCTGGGTGGTTGCTAGGGTGTTCTGGGTTGTTGCTAGTCTGTTTGGGTGGTTGCTAGGGCATTCAGGGTTTTTAACAAAATGTTTACTTGAAATTCACTAAAAATACTTGAAAACAGAAATGGTTTATTATCCATTGACTCTGCCATTTTTCAATACCATTGTAGGGTTTATGCCAACATTTTAAATACATTTTATAACTGTGAAAAAATACATTGATTTTAAACAGAGAAGCATTTAAATACAGCATACTTTATACAGCAGCATTTATTAATAGAGGAAAATCTCACATTTGAATATTATAATAACTTATTTATAATCATTAATAAACATACTATATAATGCTTAACAGATCATTATTCAATGTATATTCAAATAGTTAGAAATATGAGATAATGTGCTTATTAATGTTTACTAATGAATCTAACTAACATTAATGATTTAAGTATTATGTAATGTGAATTAAAATACTTACAAATGTTATTACACTTTTATTCCGATATGGCCTTGTACTTTTTAAAAAACCACCCCGTACACAAACTTTGTTACAATAGCTCAAAATGCAATGCCCATAAAAGTACTTAATAGTAACTTATAAACCTTTATAACCCTTTACAAAGTATGAATAGTTTCAACTTAAGATGCAAAAATATGAACAAATAATTAATAACTGATTTGTAAAGATGTGTAAATAGTAAAAGCATGCATACATAGCAAATGTGTGGCCTTTACAGACCTTAGTTACTAATTAGCTGGACATTAATGAATACTTTGTAAACATTAATAGTGTGTGAAGTGGTGAGAAATACTAATAATTTCTGATAAAAATGTTAGAAATTGCATGAGCAAAAATATATATTAACAAATGATCTGTTAATCATTACATAACATATGATAAAATCATGCATAAATGTTAAAAAGTGCATTTAATAATATTTTTATTTTTAATTACATTAACTAATGATCTGTTAGCCATTATGTAATGTTAGTTAAATTCATTAGTAAACATGAACAAGCGGACTATTTGAATAGACATTAACTAATTATCTGTTAAGCATTATATAATGTTTGTTAATGATTTATACATGAAAGTTATTATAAAGTGTTACCAAAATCTTAATATGCACATTTATTGGGTATTTATTTGAATTGTGGGAAAATAAATATGTGCTCGCGGCTTTTTTAAAGTCCTATACATTCAGTTTTTAAAGTTAATTATCAATCAGTCGATGTCAGCTGAAAATGAAAGTTGTTTCAGAGGCGGAGCAAGTTATACAATTTTGACAAAAGATTACAAAGACATTTTTTTCTTAATAAGATGTTTGTGGAATAATGAACAGTAATGAACTGTAAACAATAACAAAAGGAAGATGTATTAATAGTACCAAAATTTATTTCATGTTGACTTTAACAGTAGATATTTACATTTTAAATCTCTATTGAAACAACTGTTGTCCAGATACTACTCTATCTCTAATAAAATCACATTTAACCCTTTAAGCTCTGAAGGTGTTTTTAAAGATTTCCTGTTTCAGTGGCATACCCAAAATTAAAGACAAAACTAGACCAAAAAAACAAGGAGGGTCAAGTGTTTGGTATCTTTGTAAAGAAAATTAACAAAAAAATAATGATATAGATTATGATAAATTATGAGTCTCTCAGCCTAAGAAACTACTGAAAATTCACCAAAAAACTGAGCCAAAAATTTATTTTTTTATTTTTTTGATTTGACATTATATATCTCTGGGTGTAAATAATGTGGCTCTGAAAAACTGCTTTTGTTTTGTTCCCAATCCTGTCAACTGTAAAAAGCAATCAAAAGTTAAAGCATAAAAAAAATAATTTATCATAATGTCCAAAAACGTCTCCATGTGTCCAAAAGCCACTCCAAATTAATAAAACACAATAATTGTACATAAGAACTAATTACACATGCAAACACAACAATGACTAAAGGTTTGTATAGCATGCAGACATGATTTTAGTAATGAGATTTCACAGAATGAATTTCATTCTGTGTCATTTGAGTCATCATTGAGTCTGTGACATGAACTTGGTGCCATCTCCTGGTGGCCATATGTAACTGTAGAGCCGAGGAGGGCGGGGCCGGGCTGGAATGAGACACACCCGGTCCCCAATCAGCCTGATGGGGCGCGCGAGGGATAAAGGCGGCCGGGGATGACAGTTCGAGAGAGAGAGAATTGCAGACAGCTGTACTGTGTGTTTTTGGTTGTGTGTTTTGTTTAAATTGTTTATTAAATTATTATTTAAGTTGTCAAGCCGGTTCTCACCTCCTCCTTTCCACTGAACCCCCTTACACTGGTGCCGAAACCCGGGAAGGAGGAGGGATTCCCGTCGCAGGGTCCTCGACACTGCCGTCCACCCAGGTGAGCGCCGCTGCCGTCCGACGGGGGACGGAGTAGCCCGACCACCCGGACGAGGGGAACGGCCGCCGTCCGCGAGGCGAGTGGGGACGGGACTCCCCGACCGCCTGGAGCGAGGGAGCCGCTGCCGGGGGCGGAGGAGTGCCCTGCCGTCCCCCGGGAACACGGAGGGGTCGAGAGAAGACCGCCGTCTGCGGAGGGGAGGAGGGAAGCGACTCCCCGACCGCCTGGAGTGGTAGGGCCACTGCCAGGGGCGGAGGAGAGTCCCCACGGGAACGCGGAGGGGCGTTCTGTCCGCTGGGGGTCGGAGGTCTGACTCCGGTCCGCCCGGGGAGGAGCGGCTGCAGTCCGCCTGAGAGGGTGGAGTAGTGATCGAGGACCATGCGACGGTGCATCAGAGAACCGGTGAGTTGCTTTTTCTCTCTCTCCTCTTTCTCTCTCTCTGTCGCTCCGTGTTGGCCTTTCCCTCGCCATTTTGTGTTGTTGTTGTTTTTTCCCCTCCTGTCTCCTCCCAGGTCGAGGAAGGCGGGGAGGACCCGCCGGCAGTCGGGGCATAAGGCACGCCCCCCCCCCCCCGGAGAGGAAGGGTGGGGGGGGGTTGTGTATGTCATGCCGGGGGCTCCCCGGCCTGAGGCAACGCCGAGAGGAGTGTAGAGCCGAGGAGGGCGGGGCCGGGCTGGAATGAGACACACCCGGTCCCCAATCAGCCTGATGGGGCGCGCGAGGGATAAAGGCGGCCGGGGACGACAGTGCGAGAGAGAGAGAATTACAGACAGCTGTGCTGTGTGTTTTTTGGTTGTGTGTTTAAGTTGTTCATTAAATTATTATTTAAGTTGTCAAGCCAGTTCTCGCCTCCTCCTTTCCACTGAACCCCCTTACAGTAACATTATACTTCATGTGGATTATCTTTTGATCTATGCATCCAATTACCTTGTGTGTGGACTCTAAGTAATGGTATGTGATATTTTATTTTTCATGAAGTTATAAGCGAAAACGCAGCATATAAGCAACACCAACATAACTGTCAAAGACATATACTTAGCAATTACTCGCTATATTTTGTCTGTGAGTAAAACAAATAGGCTGGTTGTATTCTACTATCTGAGAGCTTTTCAACAACATAAGACACATGACTATTTGATCAGTTTGATGTTTTAATGATTGCAATAATATGTACAGTGCATTTTTCCCTATGAATTATCAAAACGTAACACTTCTGATTTGTCTGCAAAATTCAAAGCACTTGTTCAGTTTTAGTCATAATGTCTACATGCATTGAAAAGTAGAGCTTCTAAACTTTCAAATGATACCTACGATAAATAAGGTCAAGACCGTAGTTATTAATATTTTGACAATACAATTGTTTCTCGTGGGCCCGCCAGTGGACTTTTCAGGCAGGACGGACAAATGGGAATATTGTTGTTGATTTTTTTTTTTTTTTTTTTTTTACATTACTCCTGACCTCCTAGAGCTCCAAATGTGTAAATATTACTTTAACACAAACCTAATACTTCATTAATAATACTAATACTTTGATGTCTTTGAGACCATCATTATTATCATTTATCTTAATTTACCCTCAAAATCAATTTTCACTGCAAAATCAATAATTAAGATTTTCTTTATAATGCAATTATGATCCACATTCAGAGATACATTACTGCTTTTGTTTCAAATGCACCACTAACAAACAATGGCACCAACTGACAATTGATAAAAAGACCATAAAATGGCACACATAAATAATGGTGTTACATTCATAAAGCACTAAACAGCATTAGCCAACTCTTTAAAAACTGATGGTACTCTTGGCATCATGTTTTGGAAGCGCTCAAAGGTTTTTTTATTTACAAAGAGTTATTGAAAATGTCGGCAACCAGCCAGCAGTCCAATAGAAAATGATGTTTAACAAGGGACATAAATGATAATAATGCACCATGCTATGACAGATGATTATACACAGGGAATTTCAATGTAGAAGAAGTTGAAAAACCCTGAACAAAATCAAAGCCCATTGTTATGTTCTTGTTTTAAACATGCATTTAATTAAATTTTGTGAGATTTAGGCTTTAAACAAGAACATTTGCCAATGGGGTAAGAAATATAAACTTGATTCAAGGCAAATTCTTGGAAAACAAGTCTTAATATCTAACGCATATACATCCCTTTGTTTTAAGGAAGTCAAAAATACTGATTAAGACCATGACTTTTGCAGTTTGGTCAGTCTAAGACTACAGAAATTGTACAATGGGGGCCAATGTGTCATTAGGTTGAATAAGTCAAAATTCCATAGATGGGACACTTTTATGGAGCTTCTGCTGGTTTATTTAATGTGGGTGGTTTGTTAGACACTCTTTTTCTGCACTTCATTAAACTGTGCTGCATACGCTCAAACCATATTCCTGGATTCTCTCCATATTACTGCAAATGGACACTGGCAGCTGGCGGCAAAATTTTGTCACAAGCAGCAATGATCTACTAGCATGCTTTAAATCAAACTGGAGGTTTACAGAGAGCATGTGAGCTTCACTGAAGAGAGAGAGCACATCTTAATCAATGTTTGAGAGGCACTGCATTTGTTAAATTGGCATCTGCCGCCATGCATATAATCAAAAAGTTCATAACACCATAGAAAACCTTTAGCCATAACACCATAGAAAACATCTTAGTTGTCAACCATCACAACCTAACAACTGCCTTGAAACCAACCATAACACCCTAGCAACTGCTTAGCAACCAACCATAACACCCTAGCAACTGCCTAGCAACCAACCAGAATAACCTGGCAACTGCCTAGCAATCAACCAAAACACCCGAAAAAACATCTTAGTTACCAACCATCACAACCAAGCAACTGCATAGAAACCAACTATAACACCCTAAAAACTGCTTAGCAACAAACCAGAACACACCAGCAACTGCTTAGCAATCAACCATAACACCCTGGCAACCACATAGTAAGCAACCATATCGCCCTAGAAACTGCCTAGAAACCAACATTAGCACCCTAGCAACTACTCAGCAACAAACCAGAACACACCAGCAACAGCTTAGCAACCAAACAGAACACCCTAGCAACTGCTTAGCAACCAAACAGAATACCCTAGCAACCAACCATAACACCCTTGCAACTGTCAGGCAACCAACCAGAATAACCTTGCAACTGCCTAGAAACCAACAATAGCACCCTAGCAACTGCTTAGCAACAAGCCAGAACACACCAGCAACTGCTTAGCAACCAACCATAACACCCTAGCAACTGCCTAGCAACCAACCAGAATAACCTGGCAACTGCCTAGCAATCAACCAAAACACCCTAGCAACTGCTTAGCAACATACCAGAACACACCAGCATCTGCCAAGCAACCAAACAAAACACCCAAGCAACCACTTGGCAACCAACCATACCACCCTAGCAACTGCCTAGTAACCATCTATAACACCCTAGCAACTGCTTAGCAACATACCAGAACACACCAGCAACTGCTTAGCAACCAACCAGAAAACCCTAGCTACCAACCATAACATCCTAGCAACTGTTGGCAACCAACCAGAATAACCTTGCAACTGCCTAGCAACCAACCAAAACACCCTTGCAACCACTTAGCAAGCAACCAGAACACCCTAGCAACCGCTTAGCATCGCCCTAGATCCAAGCAGAGCACAGAAAATAGGTTCCTTGTAGGCTTGCCTGTAAGTCATATGGAACACTTTAATGGTAGTTTTTTGTTGTTTTTAGAGCCCCTGGTCACTGAATGCTTTCACTGTATGAAAAAGAGCAGTGCAGACATTCTGCTGAACATCTCCTTTTGAGTCAAAGAAATTCATGCAGGTTTGGAACGAATTTGTATTTGTGGGTGAACTATTCCATTAACGACTGCACAGTGTTTTTAAAGACACATCATTGTCCAGCTTGAACAGCTTTCGGAAGTGAAAGAAAAATGTTGAAAATACTGCCTCAGGGAATTAACATACAGAATGATTGGTCTTCTAAACCCTGGAAAAGGCTTCACATGCAGAGTTACATTCGGCATTAGAGTGATGCACAAAAAACATGTCAATCAGAACTAAGCACACGCTCTCACCCACGCAGAAACGCACGCCCTGCAGCCACACGCCTGGGCGCATGAGAGGACCGCTGCCAGCCCGCCACTGAAGAGGATCGGGATGAATAGACGCTCTCACAGAAATAAAATGCCTGACTCATCTTTGGACGCTCTCACAGAAATAAAACGCCTGACTCATCTTTGGACGAACTCTCACATGATGGGCGACCCAATCAAGACGTTTCAGACAACCTGAAACGATGTCAGCTCAGTCTAAAGTCACATGCGGGATATTACTACTTGATGTATCCGACTTTCAACCATAAAAGGTGTTTAATTCTCCGACTCTCGGAAGATGACGTAAAACGTGTGTGATTCAGGCGTGTGTGAGATTGTTATCAGCATGCTGCTTGTTAGAGGTGGTGACTGGTGTAAGAACGACTGGAATACTGGTGCTGGGATGTACCTAATCACAACTTTAAGATGTGATGTGTGCTCAAGTGATTTTGGTCAGAAGAAAATGCACACGATTTCATATTTCTGTCTCTCTGACAGGGAGCTTTTTTAATGGTGATTCAACAAGATGAAAAGCAAAGAATGCTCATTACACAGTGTCCTAATCAGACGAGATGCGATTAAGTGACAAGCTAATGCTCTCTTACATCAGTTCATGTGTTTTTGTCTTAAGCAGCTGCAGATGCACTAAAATACCCTAGAGTTTGATTGGATGTACGGCCTTTTATATCAAAAACAAAAGACACAGGAAGCGTTTTCTCCTCCCTTTTAAAAGATGCTATTTATTTTGCTATCCTAACTATGCACGATTAAATGATTAGTTGTATATTATTATTTGTATTTAGCATTTTGCAAGGTCAGAGAGCTCTGAATGTGTACCTTCTTATTACAGCTCCACAGGTAAAAGAGAGAGAGAGAGAGAGAGAGAGAGAGAGAGAGATGGAGAGGTAGAGAGATACAGACCAAGACAGAGTAAGATACATCGAATAAAAGACAGTTAGAGAGATTTGTTCTCATTACCCTGGAATTCCTTCTGACACACGTTCTCTGAAGACCTCTGCTAAAATCGCTGCAAAATAACAAAAAATAAATGCAAAAAATAAAATAAAATCACTACTAGTACATAAATAATAAATACAATAACATAAATACTTGGGCTGTCAATTTAACAGGTTGATACAGTGCGATTAATTGTATAAAAAATAACGCGTCAAAAAAAAGTAACACAATTAATCATGTCCCCGGACCATAATAAGGAAGATTCCTGAGCAATTCAAGCTTGAAGTACCACAAGTTTTCTTCAGGGGGCAGTAAGCGAAACTTTATATGCATATATATATATATATATATATATATATATAGGCAACGAGCAGCTTATACAGAGAACAAACCAACCCTTCAGCAGACAGCACAACACGAGGACGCGTTCTTGCGTACAAACAGTTTAATGGAGTGCAAATCCGAATTTAGGAATCTGAAGACGTGTTTTTCTAAGTATTTAACTACGTTTAACTTGACGCGACACAACCAAAGTGAGACACTCTAAAAGCATCCGTCTGACGCAGGTGTACATTGACGGGTCCTTAAACAAGCCCTTATAATAAATCGGATTGAGGTGAGTCACTACGCCACCACGAGGACTTAGAGTGCAATGGGAATTGGGCATTCCAAATTGGGGAGAAAATCGAAGAAAAAAATATATAATATGGAAATAATCAATATATTGGATTCTAAAGCCACTTTTCATATTGTCTTTTTAAATGCTTTACTTGTGTGCCTAAATTATGTAACGCATTTTAATTTTCTGTATTATTATATATATATATATATATATATATATATATATATATATATATATTATTTATAATTATTTAAATATAACTATTTATAAATATGTAATTATTATAAATTGAATTATTGTTATTCGAGGGGCTTTCTCAGCAAATATTTATATGTCCAATTAATTGAGATTAATTTGATTAATTAATCGGTACACCATGTAATTAATTTGATTACAATTTTTAATCGATTGACAGCCCTAATAAATATATATAAATAGCAAAAAATAAAAATGATATATAAATACAAAATTCACTGCTAAACTACTGCAAAATAAATAAGTACAATTAAAAATAACTAGGCTTGGGATCAATGCCATTTTCACTTATCGATATTCTGAAGATTTTCCCGATGATTATCGATATATATTGGGATTTTTTTCAGATATAAATAGGGCTACTCTTTGCACAATAGTCTTTGTCTTTCAAACATATTTCTCAACACAACTTCTGTTAAGTGTTAGTGGCAGAGGTAAAGTGTGTCACGTTCTAAAATTCAGAACAATTATTTTCTATGAAGGTACACACGCACACGCGGGCTCGACATCTCTGGAGGCTGTTAAAAACTCTGCAGCGCCATGAAGCTCAACTCATGTAGTATTCTATTCGACGCAAATCATTATCAAAGGACAAAGATTATTTACTCTAGTCATTACTGGATTACATATTATGTATAAGTATTTTTCATAGAGCCTACACAATGTATTTTTAGTTAAAAGTATGTATTTTTTTGGTTTGACAGCTTGAATGAAAGACCAATTAAAGGCTACATACAGGGAAATTGCATAATAAACGTCGCAGTTTCTAATCGTTCAGTTTGCGTAGTTACAACAGTTTCATACACTAACCTGCAAACTTATTATCATCACTTTGTTCATTCTTGAAGAAGTTTAAAAACCTTCGTAACTTTGGACTGCCATCAGCTCATAATGTGTGTGTGATGAGCTGCGACCGGCTTCAGCAAATGTTATGTCACCCCCTTGTGGTCTCCCAAAGATATTACGTCAGACTACATTGAATAGAAGGCAATCTGACAGTGTATTGAAAGCACACAAATTAGGATTCTAATTTAAATGTCAGCTGATGTTAATATACCGATGCCTCAAAGATTTACTGATAAAATAACGTGCCGATCAATAATTGATATATCTGTTTTATGACACCCCTAAAATAACAAATAACAATAAAAAATAACATAAAAGACATAAAACTAAAAAATAAAAATAACACTAAAATATAAAAAATTTACAAATACAAATAAAATATTAATAAATTTAAAAACAAATCACTGCTTAGAAAACAAAAACTCGGGGTCTGGGTATCTCAGTGAGTATTGACGCTGACTATCACACCTGGAGTCACGAGTTCGAATCCAGGGCATGCTGAGTGACTCCAGCCAGGTCTTCTAAGCAACCAAATTGGCCCAGTTGCTAGGGAGGGTAGAGTCACATGGGGTAACCTCCTTGTGGTCGCGATTAGGGGTTCTCGCTCTCAATGGGGCTGATATTGTTGCAGGGGAATTAGGTCTGCAAGCTGTCATATCATGTCATTCCAAACTCGTATGACTTTCTTTCTTACACAAAAGGACTGGTGAAAATGAACTGTCGTTGTAAGAGCTGCATAAAGATTCTTCACAAATTATCTCATTTTGTGTTATACAAACGAAAAAAAAAAAATAACAACATACTTGTTGGAATGACATTATGGAGTGACTCAATACAGAGTTAAGGAATACAGAACTTTTCATACCTGGGTGGACTATTCCTAAATCAGCATAAGCCCAGGAAAAACCCTTTAGTGACAACTTGGCCGAAAAGCGGGGCAAGTTGTCACAATGGAACGTGAGAAATAAAAACATTTAAAAACACGCAGACCTTGTGACCACTTTCCCATTTGACAACTCGCCTCGGTCTCCCCTCTTCATTGTGTCTGGTCAGGATGATTTGAAATACTGCATTACAGATGACAATCAGCACGTTGTTTGTTAGATACACTTAATAAACGAGCATGTAATGAGCAGGTCGTGTGTAGAGAGGGATTGTGCTGGCGCAGATTCAAGCAGATTCAATGCAGATCAGATCATGGGTCAAATTTACATTTCTTATATTCTCTTCCACACAAAGTTTCAGTGAACGGACATTGATGAAGGGCCACCAGCACAAAACGAGACCCCCATAGAGACAGAAACAATATGCTCATAGATCTTTTTTCTCCTCCTGACAGGTTTTTGGCCATCGTGGCACGCGGAGCATTTTCAGGACAACAGTGTTCCCACTGCGGACACACTAACACTGTCAGAGCAGCAAAAAAAAAAAAAAAAAAAAAAGATGATTTTTACCCCACAGAACTGTCTAAAACTGAGTCAGAGTGGGAAAATTATTTTATCCTTCTACAGCACCAGAATTCCCTTTTCAAACGCATATATAATTCTGTCATCACTTACCCTCATGTGGAATGTGAAAAGATACATTCTCATCAAATAACTTAGATTTGGGTCTGTTCCTCACACAAAGCACTCATAACACTTCAGAAGACTTGAAATATGGTTCATGAGTCATATGGACTACTTTTATGCTTTTTTGTCATTTTTGTAGCAGCCCCAGTCCCTATTCACTTTCATTGCTCAGAGAAGAGCAGTGTGAAATTTGGGGTCTCTATGACAAACTCTATGGCACCACTACCAATTCAAAATGATCCTTTAAACTGTTCTTTTTGCATCTGATTACCTTCCTTCTCGGCAATGCTTTGTCTTATCGAAACGAAACTTGGTATGCTTTATTAGGACCATGATCTGAGGGTACATGCAAAGTTTGGTGACAGCTTCTCCTATGGGTCAAGAAATGTCCAAAATGTATATGTTTGACCGTAGCAATTGAACTGTTTCAAAATCATGAGGTTGGTGGTTTTGGATTCCTTGGATCACCCGCAATCCAACGATAACCCATTTTTAAATATCACTCATATTGCCTCTCCGCCATTTAACATTTTCATATAAAGTGATATATCTTTTGAACACCTCACTGAATTTAAATTAAAATTAGTATGCTGCATCCATATCATGTCCTGAAAGCAGCAGAGCAGTTTGGAGACAGCATCACTTGTGGTTCGAAAGAAAATGGTCTGTTTAGCATGGCTGTCATGCTACATGCTATGATAGCTTAGCATGCTAGTCAGTTAGGATGCTAAATGTAGGGTATTTTATCTTTTAAGGTATCTCTTAGAAAAAATCTAGAGTTCTGGAAAACTAGCAGCAAACTTGCCACAAATTTGCCAATCATTATTTTCACATGCAAATGAGATTTGCGATTTGCCGCAAATGTTTGCCAGAAGTTCGCAGCTCTTCGCCGGTAGTGGTGAACCTGCATCAAATCCTTGGCAACAATGGACAATTTGCCGCAAGTTTGCCACGAAGCTCGTTTGCATGTGAAAATGATCCGTGTCGAATTTGCCATGAACTCTTGATTTTTTTAAGGGCTTTAATCACAATGCTATCCATAGGCCATATTAGCAAACCAATGCTTTTGTGTGCTCACTCTAAAGTTTAGGAGCTCAGTTCGAACCCTGCTTCGTCTAGTCTAAATGTTGTGTTTCTGTTGTGCCAGAGCTCTTTGCATTGTGCTTAGTGAATGCCAGCAGGGCTTGGCCCCAAACATTGCTGCTTTCAGCTATATATTCCTATTGATCTGTCAATCATTCTCGGCTAGAATAAACTTCATTCGCATTTTGCCGTCCACTCGAATTCTTGTTTGAACGATTTACTAATGACGTGCCCTATTTGGAGAAGGTAAACAGAGTGATTTCATCGGTTCATGCTTTATTTGTCTCTAACAATCCGTCTGTGCTGTAACCTCTTTTCAAAATGAATACAATCTGGAAACAGTTGATTATGGTCTGTGATCATTGATATTTTCATTGCCACTGACCTGCCAACATCTGAAGTGTTATCTTTGTTTGAAAACTCCCTTGATATTTTGTTAGATCTCAAGTATTCTGTTCCTGTTTAAAGGTGAAGTGTATATGAGAATACGAGTATTTTAACATTGAAAAAATACACACATCATGATCCTTGCAATTTTGTTTGGTGTCCCTACTGACACAGAAATTACACACTTCACCTGTACACACTGCAGGGTTTTGCATGTCTCGGCATGTGCGTAAATGTACTGTAATGATCATGATTGCTGTCCTGTTAGCGGTCCGTCTATGCAAGTGTGACTGATTTCATTCTGCTAAGCTGCACAGAGTTAGCCAGGCAAATGGACAGCTAATATAGGAGCACAGCGATTCTCACGGGACGTACTGTATGCTGATCGATGTAACCACAGCCAGGCAGCAGATGGTACGTCTGTTAAATCACTCATGAGGAAGAGCACAGCAGAAACTCCATATAAACCTGCTGCAGTCCCTGATCAACACACTTCAACAACACCCTAATCAAACAGAGCTTCCAACAGAATGAAAACAGGTATATTAATGTCATTACTCACTTGAGGCTTTTCTTTACAGTTAGTAACCCTAAGTTTAAGCAATAGTAACAGTGATGCCTTCAGCCTGATCGCATGAAAAGTATGTGAACCTAATCCTAACCCTATATTGCGCGGTTCATGACATGTATCACAGCAGTTCTTAGGTGAAATGTCCACTGTGTGGCACTAAAAGCAAGTTAAATGTTCTCCCAAACAGATGAGGTTTTTAAGGTTAACGCTCTATTGAGTTTAAAATCAACAAAACTGACCTCTCTACCCTAAACCTTAAACCTAAACCTAACCGATAGAGTCAGAAAAAGCAAATGTGAGATGAAAAACACAATCACCATTTTGTGGTGATTCTATGACACTTTTGGACGACATGTCAGCTTGATTGCTCTTCCCGGTCCTTTGCCTTGCAAGTGCAACGCTCTATCAGTTGAGCTACGGTGCAATTTAACTGCATTAGCAAGAATATTTTGGTGATGTCAGGGTATGTTGACGGCATTTTCCCTGCACTTTTCAATGGCATTTTCCATGTTCACTGGACACATTCTGTCTAACATGAGCAAAATGAGCCCGCTCCCCATCCCAGATCAGCTGAGACCCATCAGAGGATTTTCTACCGTGGCAATCCAGACAACAGGTGTAGCTGAGGTCTCTGGGTGAGTATATACCTCCGTCCTGTCACATTCACACGGCCCACATTCAATTAATTAGCCACTGAGCTCCTGACCACTGTGGGCCCGAGCCAACTGTAAATCATGCTGCATATACAGCGCTGAGTTTTAATAACTCTGTGGCGCTCAGAGTGACTGAATGAACGTGGCTTGATTTGACGTTTTTCAGCCTGTGGCATTTTGTGCTGATTGCATCACAGTGAGATGGGATTATTTCATTATAACAAACTAAGAGGTTGATTTTAAATTCAAGGATGTAAACAACAGTATATATATTTAGAGGAAGAAAAAGACAGTGACAGACATGCCGTAGATTTTATGTCAGATGTATTGCAGTCGCACATATGTGCAATGGGGAAGATACGAGCCAATATATTTTTAGGTGTGGACCATGACTAATTGGCCTGTATCTTGTGAATACAATGTTCAAATTTTACACAACTTGGTACACATGGAGAACAGGACACTTTTAGGACACTTACCAAATTTTGCCAATTTCTGAAGCTAGTAGGCACTATAAATAGAGAAAATCTCTAAACTTTAAAACTTGATATTTACAACCAATACAGCTGGATCCAGAGCATCAGCAGGATGTGTTTGTTAAAATTTGGCAAACTTGGTCATTTCTTCTTTTAAAAAGTAAATCTGATCAATTTTTACTGACTTAAAATCTCATCTGATTTTTTTTTAGGCATAAAAACACTACATTTACATTTGATTTCAATGAACCCCATCAAAACTGATTACTGACGACAAGTCGGAGCATGAATTTGCTCATGCAGTTCTCAAGACCACAAGCCAATGAGAAGGTTTAACATTTCATAAACATCTCATTAATATTTCATAAATGTCGTTTGTTGTCCAAGTGTTGAAGCGTTCATTTCAGGTAAATTCAGAGTGGTTACTGCAAGCTGGACGGCCTGTGATAAGACATGGTCACTGGCCCGGTTTACACTCTCAGTGGACCCAACGATCCAAAGCAGAGGCACAATGCCATGAGCAAGAGCCAAACTGATTGGCCCGAGTCAAATCTTTTGGGATTGGTTGAGTTGGACCAATATACGAGAAGAACAATCTGGTCTTACTTAGGCACTGGAATGAGACCTGATGTTCATAAGTTCAAGCAAGCAGTACTTGGATTTCAGTGTGTAGGGTGTGGGGCTAGGTAACATTCCAAAAGTTAGCCGATATAAAATTAGCCAACATTGCGAATATCGCAATGAATTTAATGCGCTTTTTATATCTTTCGTACAGACTGCGACAGCAAAATGGTTTCGCACATGCTCCTTGGATCACGAATCGTGTGTATGAGAACATTAACACAGATACAATTTAATAGTGTCTCTTATTTAATAGTCAGTAGCAAAAATGGTGAAAGAGTTGGGAAGTTTGATTAATTTTGGTGAATCAATCCGCCAAATTCGTTTGCATCATCACTCAAAAATGCTTTAAAATGTTTTAATAAAATATATATGTAGGTAAATGTTGTTTATTACTATGTATTGTTACAGTATATTGGTGCATTTAAATACAAATTATTAAATTATTTTATTTAAAAAAATAGTGTGAATAACATGCCTTGATTACTTTTAAAGAGATTTCTACTGTATTGCATTTATGTTTCAAGCATTATTAACCTACTTGGCAACAATGGCTGTCTAAATAATACTTAGCACCCTTTAAGCCATTTTAGAACAAAAAATATTGATACATATCGCTTATGGTAAAGAAGCTGATAAACATTATAAAGCCCTATTAGAGTGTGTAGGGAGTTTTGCATCTGTTCAAATCATCTGAGCTCATTTGTGATGTTAATCCCTCCAAATGTAGCTGTGAACTTTATTAGATTTTTGCAAGAAAAAAACTATTTTCAGTGAAAACACTGCATATGCATGTCTCTGGTAATCAACGCTACCATCTGACTGGTATGAAATTTTCCCGTTTCTCATTGTGTCATTTTAATTAAGAAACTAATATGCCAGATCGGTTTGGCAGCAGCCAAAATGTTTGTCTTGGCAACAACTGAGCGGACCAGTACACTACCAATCTACATTACTATCTATTCCCAGTGTGTTACGTGTATGCTTACTGGAACTGAAATCAATGGGGTTTGTCATAAAATATTTACTCTTCAAAATCTATAAATAAACACTCCAAATGCATGAGCTGTGTTCCCAAACCTAGTGTGGTGTTTACCTAGTTAGCACTTCTTTTGAGAAATGCTGATTAGAAACATAATTCCATTTAATTCTGTTTGTAAAAAGTTTTGATAAAGAAAAAATGAGTATAACTGAAAATGTGCTATGCATTATAATGCTTATTAAAATGTTAGCTTAGCAACATGCTAATGTCAAACTTTCCAAAACGTGCAATAATTGAAACGAGGTTTATGAAAAATCTTGCAAGAAGCAAGATTCAAATTGAACTGTGTAATATTTAACTTAATTAATTTAATAAAAATGTAAATATTTAGTTTTTAATTATTTTTTTTAATTAAAGATTATTCTGAAATTGAAATGCGTAATTCTTAAGATATATTTTTTAATGTAAACAAAACAAGATATTCTCTTTGACAATGTATCTTGTTGTTGTCTTGTTTTAAGTATATTTCGAATTTTTGTTATTTATTTTTTTGCTGAAAAAAATTTCTACTAATTAAGAAAATATTATGAATTATAAATAATGTTTATATGGGTGGTGTAGTGGACTAAAGCACTGAACAGGTAAGCAAGAGGTTGTTGGTTCAATTCTCACAGCCACCATCATTGTGTCCTTGAGCAAGGCACTTAACTCCAGGTTGCTCCAGGGGAATGGGCACTGTAAGTCGCTTTGGATAAAAGCATCTGCCAAATGCATAAATGTGAAATATACAAATACTACTTTGATCATGTTGAATTGGAACCTTTATTTTTCTGAGTGCGCTGGCATCAGTTTTGTTCACACCATTGGAAGCATGTGTCTTCTTTGTTTACATGTCTTACACATTGCACCTCTGGTACATGGAGTGAGGCATACAGGTCTGCATATATTTCATGACTAGCTGGTTATCCCTGGTCATTTCACCTGGCCGCGGGCACAGAGTGAGCTGCTGTCATGCTTCAGTGCTTCAGTTCAGGTCATTATCTCTGCAGAACTTCCTCTGGTGGAGACGTGCTTTCACTGAAGTCCTCATAAAACATTGTAGTACTGTATACTACTGGGACACTGAGGAGTACAGTACACTTCCTAGGGTTGACATGCAAGATGGAGAACTGTATTATGCCATAAAAACTCCTTTAAGTCTTTGTTAAGCAATATCATGTTCATATAATACTACCATAGTGTCTTATTTTTAAAGTTAAGCAAACAAGTGTGACTGCTTACAGGCCTATTGCAAGCTTAAGTGATGACTATAAAATCGGCAATAGTCATGACCCTGTCTCGCTTTCATCGTCTTGATGTCTCAGTTGTTTCGTGCTGTTATTGTGACATCAAACGACTCTAATCTCTCGTGCTCATTAAAGCCTTTGAGATGTCGCTTATGAAAATAGGCTCTAGTGTGCAGCGGTTTGCATCATCCATCATCGTGGCATGCCACGCTCACATTTGACTCTACGGTCCAAAAGGTTTTAAAATTAATAGAAAGCCTCGTTCAGCATGCTGCTTAAATGTCAAACCAGGATGTGAATGCTAATGTTGATTTTCTACCCTAAATGTATTTATTTATAATCAGAAAACCTTTAAGGTGGGGGGAAAACTGAGCTTATTAGTGCTATACTAATCCAAATGCCCTAACGTAAAATACGACTCTGTGGATCTGGGCCAAGCAAACACACGCAGCTCAATTTCTCATGTTTTGTCTCTCTGTCACATCCTATTTGCATAAAATCCAATTTTCTCTCATGGAAAGCTTAGGGCTATAATGGATGCTTAGGGCGGATATCACGCTGAATGGGATAGCTAATTCCGATTGTCCTATTTCAGAGTCAAAGAATTAAATGGAAGACATTATATTTAGATTTGAATGGCTTGGTAATAAAAACGTCTAGACGAAAGTTGAAAGTTCAGTTAAAAGTTCACTTTTGTCTTTATGTACACGGTTCGGAAATAATTATTGCTGTGATGTTGCATCAATGTAAATGACTAAATTCCTTATTGTGTCCTTTATAACTAATCCAATGAGATTTCACTGTGTAGCGTAGGCTCAAACAAGGTGATATTTACTGCATGGATGTATTTTGGTTTATTTGTGTCCCATGAGACAGCTAATCCTCACAGAAGCCATCTTCTCCTACGTAAGTATATAAAATTAAAGCAAAACCTTGGCAAGAGGTCAAATCAAATGCCTCGTAAGGAACAAACCAATTCTTTCAAAGTCAATATCTGTATCACGATTTTACTCTATTAATGTTGTCTATCGTACAAAATTGAATTATAATGGTTTCATACTCTTGGCAGCCAATAATTCAACATTTAAAATGCATTGAGGTCAGCACAAACCATGTTTATACTCACTGCAAGTTAACCCGCATTTAACATAGTCAGGGTATATTTTAGTAGTTTTATAGTTTTTGTTCATAATTGTAAAAATCAAAACAAAAAAACACTGGTTCTATTTTACCCCAAAATCAAAAGACCAAATAAGAAATGATATTTTGCATAAAAAAAAAAAAAACATTAAGCCTACTTTTATGACCATTAAGATTTTTTTATATTTTGAAATTATTTATAATGACATGATACACATTTTACCTTCTCATTACTGCAATGTGAAACAATTATATATTATTTAAATTGTTCAGTATATATCCATCATAAACATACTGATTATAAACATCATTACATTTTATTCCATTTATAAAAGTAATAATAAATAAAAATAAAAAATCTGTATAATTAAAAATGAACTATTTTACTCAATATTTGTGTGTGCAATGCATTTTTATGCTTATTAATGCATCATTAATGATGTCAAACTCAACAAATTCTTAAAAACTAGAATAAACTTAGGTTTATGAAAAATATTCCAATGGGGTAAGCAAAATTAATTTAAAGATATTTTCTATGATAATGTATCAAATTTCACTCCCCAAGGACATCTATCTTAGACGCTATCTTAGAAATATTTTCACATGGTATCAGTGTGTATCAGAAAGTTAAAAAACAAATGGATGTGTGCTAGAATACATTTTGATCACAATGAATTGTAACGCAGTGTGAAAAATAGACGGCCATCATGATATTCTCATAATAGCAATGTGGAAAAAATTATGCATTATTTAAATTGTTAAGTATTTGTATTATCAAAGTAGTACTCCCTTGATGTGGCCTTTAATTTTAATATTTTAAAAAAAATAAAAACATTGTACAACAGCATCTTTTTAACCATAATACAGTGTAAAAAAAAAAAAAAGATAATGAGAACCATCATTAAAAAGAATGGGAATAGAAAAAGTAAAACGTCCAGATGCGTTTTGGTAATAACAATTAAATGTGCTGAAGTGTCGAAAAATTTTAATGGTCCTAAATGCATGCTTCATATTCTTTGTGAAAAATATAATTAGGGGCCAAGCATCGAAGGTGCCTAGGTACCCTATAGTGTTTGATAGTTTTCTTCTTATTATTATAATTATTAATATTATAGAAGCTTTTTCTGGCTTGAAGTCTATGGCAGAGAATACATAGAACCGTATATTGGAAATTTGGCGCACTGATAGAGGACACTCTGAACTATAATTGACCCCAATTTGGGGTCTCTAACTCCAACGCTCTAGCGCCACCAACTGTTCAAAATTTAACTTATGTTTATGCTCATAACTTTTGAACCATAAGGTCTAGAATCAAAATGATTTTTTCCTCAGATTCATTAGCTCATGATGAGTTGCACACCCCTAGATGTTCTGCCATTTTTAAATTTCCGAAAAAACTCCTTTTCAACTCCTAGGCCATAAGTCCGATATGCACAAAATTTTTCATGTATCATCTAGAGAAATTGGGGACAAAATGTTATTAAAAGATTTTTGATAGCACTTCCATCGAATTTGATGGCGAGCATGCCAAAATGGACATGAGGCTGTATCTTAGCAACGCTTTGGTGTATTGACACGAAACTTGGTATTTGTCATAGCCATCATGACTAAAGGGTACCTGCATAGTTTGGGCACCACGCCACCTAGTGGTAAGGAGATATGAAAAATGGCTATTTTTACTTACAACTTCTGAATCGTTTAGCCTAAAATCATGAGACTTGTCTCCTTAGATTCCTTAGGGCATAACGAGTCAGATGATAGCCAATTATCCTATGTTGACCATTTTGGGCTTCAGCCATTTTGAATTTTGTTTTAAAATGCTGTATTTTACAAATGCATTGGCTTACGGTAACCAAACTTGGTGTGTATCATCAGCACTGTGCTCTGAGGGTACCTATAAAGTTTATGTCCAGCACACCTTGTGGTAAAAAATTAAAATAAAAATGCTTATATCATTTGATTAATTTGACCTATCGTTCTGTGACTGCTTTCTATAGATTCCTTTAATCTTGCAGAGTACAGTGATATCCATTTTGAATTTAATTGTAAACATACTTTTTCGAACGAATAAGCATCTGAGACTGTATCCCTTCAATGCTTTGCTGTATTTCATGAAACTTTGTGTGTAACATTATGACCCAACCCTGACCACCATATAAACTATATAAATGTTGGGACCAGCGCCATCTATTGGTAAAAAGTTATTATGAATTATATTGCAATATAAGCAACTATATTTATGTTTTATACCGTTTTTCTTACAGTTGTAATCAGTGATGTCCAATCATACTTCCTTACATGCAGCTGGTGTGATTAACCCCATAATTAGGGGCCAGGCACTCGCCTAGTGGAGAGAGAGAGAGATGCACGAAGCCTGTCTGTGTCTTTATGTTTATATGTTGCTGGCTGAAAAGTAGTGCGTGTTTTAATGTGTTGCTGAAAAGCAGTTTTTGTTATAAACTGTAAAGTGTCCATTAAATGTCTGATGTGGATTGTTCACCTGGTCCCCGCTTCCTCCTTTCCACATTAAGAATTTGGTCTGTTACTTCCGGTAGAGTGAACACTGGCGTGTTTGTCTGCTGCTGCTCTCCGGGTCTTTTCAATGTTTTTAGATGCTTTTGTTTTAGTGGCCTTTTGTATGAGTGACCTCAGGAAATCGAGTTTTATACTTCTCTTTTATGGACAATCATATGGACTATTGACTTTTTGGTTTGTTTGAAATATACGCTACACCTCACGTCTGACTGGATTACCTTAAAGGAAATAAACACCGTTGCACTCACCGATGGTCTTTACCGGGACTGCTACGTGCAGTCTTAAATAGGCTGCTTGATTCCCTGTCCATCGTCGACATCCAGTGGGGCTTGAGCGCATGGATTTGAATTCGAGTCATGTTGGTGGATTCATTTAGGATGTTCTGCCTTCTGTTGCCCATCTTGGCCTGTTGGAGTTTTTCTGTTGGCCCTCGGCAGTTTCAGCGGAGAGCTTCCTGCTTGTTTGTAAGTTCATGCAATCATTTTTCTTACAAAATGGTTTAATTCTACTCATCTCTGGATTTACGGCATTTGAATTCCTCGACCCGCCTGTCAGATGGAGTATATAACTATTGCACTGCTTTTAGAATTGCGCGTCGCCCCCGGTATGTCCATTGAGGGTCACGCCAACATCCCTGCAGATTACCGACTGATTCCCCTGACAACCACCACATACCGGCCATCTGGTCTTCACACCATTGCCCTCCGAATGGTGAAAGTGATGTGAAGCGTGGTGTCAGTTTCAATAATCTCAGCTTGCTGAAACACACACCTTTTATTTCACCGCAAAACACAGATGTTGCCACTATTAAGTTGGCTCTCATTAATGCACAATCAATATCGAACAAGTCTTTTATTCTGAATGACTTTTTTATTTCACGAACACTGGACTTTTTATTCATCACTGAGACCTGGATGAATCCTGGTGAACAAATGGCCCTAGGGGATCTAACACCACCAGGCTGTGACTTTTTAAATTGCCCACGGACTTCAGGGCGAGGAGGTGGCATTGCCACTGTTTTTAGAAACTATTTTAAATGCAGAATGATACCTATGGACATGTATTCCAGCTTTGATGTCCAAATATGAAAGATTGACCACTTGGGTCCTGCTTTCTGTGCACTTGTGTACAGACCTCCCAGATTTAATAGGGACTTCATCCAACAATTTTCG
This sequence comes from Myxocyprinus asiaticus, assembly GCF_019703515.2. Classification (NCBI taxonomy): domain Eukaryota; kingdom Metazoa; phylum Chordata; class Actinopteri; order Cypriniformes; family Catostomidae; genus Myxocyprinus; species Myxocyprinus asiaticus. The sequence continues at coordinate 53,973,410 of NC_059350.1, read as the reverse complement.
GACTTTCTCTCTGGATTGGTGTCACGTGGTGATTGACTCCTGAATCTTGGGGATTTTAAATTCACGTATGCTGTCCATCAAAACCTCTGGTAAATGAATTTATCTCCCTCACTGAGTCTTTAAATTTTGTACAACATGTCACTGGTGCTACACGCAATATGGGTCATACATTAGATCTTGTGTTATCACATGGTCTTTCTGTATCCAACTTAGACATGGGCATTTCTGACCATTATTCGATAGTGCTTGAGTCTGTCTGTCCTTGTCCTCTCCCTACTTTTTCTCAGCCCTTACGTCACTCCCGGCCCATTCACTTGTCTACTGCCAATCTTTTTTCAGAATTTTATCTAACTCATTTTACAGATGATGTCTCAGCTGGACTCGACACTGAATCAATGGTTGAAGCTTTCAATAAATCTTGTACTCTTGATAATGTCGCTCCGCTTAAGCCAAGGAGAGTTAAGTGGGTTTCACAGCCTTGGCAAAATGACATCACCCGTGCTCTCAGACAAGAGTGGAGAACAGCAGAGCGCAAGTGGAAACGAGACAAGCTTCAGGTCTCTTATTTTAAAGGAGTGTTTAACTAACTATCTGAGAGCGGTAAAGGAAACAAAAGCTAAATTTCTCTCTACATTAATCTATGATTACGTAAATCGACTAAAAGTTTTGTTCAAACAATTGATTCTGCTTTAAACCCTACTAGAAATGCTTTTCTGGACGCCACTCAAGAGAACTGTGAGATGTTTTTAAACTTCTTTACTCACACAATTGAGCAGATTAAAGGTGCGATTGTACCTTCACACTTCACAAAGATGAAGTGTTCCAGATACAAGCTGGATGTCCTTTCTCCGTGCCTTCTTAAAGAAGTTTTCATAACTATCAGTTCCAGCGTGACAGCTATAATTAACAGCTCATTAGCAAGTGGAGTTGTTCCAAGTAGTTTTGAACATGAAATTCTACATCCTTTGTTAAAAAAATATTTTTTGGATCCGGCAATACACAACAATTACAGACCAATCTCCAAACTGCTTTTAATTTCCAAGATTTTGGAGAGAGTTGTTTATTCGCAGCTCTACTCCTATTTAAATACATTTAACATTTTAGACACATTTCAGTCTGGTTTCAGACCCTTGAACAGCACTGAATCTGCATTGCTGAAGGTCACTAATGATATTATTCTCTCCATGGATTCAGATTCACCTGTCATCTTAGTTTTACTAGATCTCAGTGCCGCATTCGACACTATCGACTATAATATTCTTCTCACTCGTCTTGAGTGTATGGTTGGCATCTAGGGTATGGTCCTCCAGTGGTTTGCCTCCTATTTAAAAGAAAGGACATTTTCTGTAAATTTAGGGAATTTTTCTTCTACATCGGCTCAATTATCATGTGGTGTCCCTCAAGGGTCGATCTTAGGACCCTTGCTATTTTCTCTGTATCTGCTTCCTCTGAGCTGTATTTTCCAGAAGTACAGCATATCTTATCGCTGTTATGCTCACGATTCCCAATTTTATTTCCCAGTGAGTGTAGACAAGAACTGTTCATCTGACAATACCCTAAATTGCTTCAAAGATATTAAACATTGGCTGGCAAACATTTATTTTTTTTTTTACAAATAAATGAAAGCAAAACCGAAGTTCTGATTTTAGGTTCCTCCACGTCCTCCTTACCTGGCCTGGTTGCCCAGTTAGGTCCTCTGTCGTCGAATGTACAAGATCATGTAAGGAGTTTTGGAGTGATTTTAGACTCCTCGTTATTTTTCAATAATGTCAGATAAATCAGATCAGTGCTGTTGTCAAAGGTAGCTTTTTCCACCTGGGATCTATAGCTAAAGTAAAACATTTTCTTTCCAATAAAGACTTTGAAATTGTGATCCACTCACTAATTTCATCAAGGTTAGACTATTGTAATGCACTATACATTGGTCTCCCTCAAACTGTCCCGCCTACAGCTGGTTCAAAACGCGGGAGCTAGGCTTTTAACAGGTTCAAGAAAGAGAGATTACATTTCCCCTGTTTTAGTGTCTCTACACTGGCTTCCTGTGAAATTCAGGGTCGATTTTAAAATTCTGCTTTGACTATCTGGTCTCACGCTCCAATATATCAGTGACCTTCACCTCCATTACTCCCCCACCAGAGCGCTCATGTCTTCTGATCAACTTCTTTTGAGGGTTCCTTGTTGTCGCTATAGATCTAAGGGTGATCGTGCCTTTTCTGTGATAGGTCCTAATCTCTGGAACAGTCTCCCTTTCCATGTGAGGTCAGCTTCATCATTAGCCATTTTTAAATCTTCTTTGAAAACGTATTTTTATTCTGTAGCTTTTGAATAGATCATTGAATAGTTTGAAATGGATAAATACATGTTGCATTTAAATGTTTTATATTTAACTTTAAATCAATCTGTTTTTATATCACTCTGTCATTTTATTTGTTTGATCTGTAAAGCACTTTAGGTCAACTTCTGTTGTTTTTAAATGTGCTCTATACATAAAGGTTGACGACTTGGCTTGGTCAAATGCTATATATAAAAAAAAGGTTATTTCTTCAAATAACCTTTAAAGTGCTTGGTTTAAAATGATGATTTTGGTCTAATTTAATTATTCGGCTATGCTTGCTTAACTGCTTACTCTGCTGTATTAATGCTTGGCCCTGGTAATTGCTGCTTGCAGCTATATTTGTTGTTGTTGTTGTTGTTGTTTTTTGGTATTGATTTGTGGTCAAATGTGACAATTGATCTATGCTTAAAGGGTTTTCCTTTATCGGGGTTTATAAACAGTTTAAGTTTACATGACCTTAACGGTGGTAAGCTTATTTAACATAATCGGTGAAAGATTGTAAACATGCTTATTGATGACACAATTTTAATTTTGGGGACGAACTATCCCTTTAAGTATGTCAAGAAAATGTCAATGCAACAGCTCTCTCTTCCTCTCCTGTACGAGCTCTAGTTGTCTTCAAATGATTGTTTACGCATGCTAGCTCAGAGCTAGCTAGCAGTGTCTGTTTACACTCAGGGCTTCAGATGTCAGAGCTCTGCTAATGGCTGTTGAAGCGACTGCCAAAAGCAATTTGATGTGGGACTTCAAAGGGACCGCCAAATGCAAGTAGAAATCGGCAGTAGGGGTAACTCCATCACTCTTATTAGCCACTTTGGCGGATAGCCGTAGCCTAAGCAAATTTAATTGTATTCATTTCATGTTCAGCACTTTACAAGCAGTAAATATGCTTCTCAAACTTGACGCGTGCATCTGTGTGGGGCGAATGAAGCGTGGTTTCGTACGAACTGCCGCAGTGCACATCAGCATGCTCCAGAGATACTGTCAGCGCTCTGGGACAGCGCAAAGCAAAACTTGCGTGATTCAGTTGGGCTTTGTGGCTTATGTGACCCATTTGAATTGAACATTCTCATATAAATCTCTATATGGATGGATTTGAACCTCTCAAATCGCTAGACAGTCCTGACATTAACAGCACAGGCGAGGTAAAGAGACAACTGTGTGAAATGCATCAACACTGATTACCAGGTTTTTAAAATACACATCAACATACTAAAACATTTTAACTGCAGTAACATTAACTGGTAACTGGTATAGATGCATATTAAAATGATTAGGGAGAGTCTATAAGACTTCATTTTGATTATTAAACATTATTCTGTCATTCACTTACCTTTATTTGGTCCAAACCCATAAACCCATTCTTCAGTGAATGAAAAACAGATCCATGTATTTTACCATTTGTGGAAAATGATGCAATGAAATTGAATGGTGGGTGGGTTTAATCTACCCAATATCACCTTTTTACTCCATGGAATTATCAACTGCAAAGTTGTAGTTAAAGATTTCTAAACGTGTTTAGGCCATTAGTTTTTCATATCAAATACTAGCCTATGGTTTCTTTTATAGTAAGTCTATTAACATTAGCCTAACCACAGTATTATGGAGCCGTTCATGGTCTGACCTGTGGTTATGGCCTTTATCATTACAAATACCACTGTTAAAAAATTTAAGAACAATGGTAAGAACGATTTAGAAAAGTTAAAGGAGTTAAAATCTGAACTTTAAAAAAAAAGAAAAATGTAAAAAGGGGAAGTTTTCCCCTTGTTATATCCTACTCCTGTTCTAACTGGCCATGTTTACCTTCAGATATTCTAAGGTGACTTAAATCCCTAGGTCTGAGACCTGCTGAACTTTAAATTATTCTTGTTCAAATAAAATGTCAAAACAAATGCATGCATTACAGTCTCCAGTTGTTTTTATAACTTTTTGTGGGATGGGGGACTTTGGCTAGTGAAAATGCTGAGTGGCTCGTGACTTAGGAATACCACCAGCCACAGTGGCCGGTGAGAGCGGATATAAACATGGTGACAGCACGCAACCGAAAAACCATCCGGGGAGCCCCCCCCCCACCTCCAAAGCCAACCAAAAGACCCTAGCAACAGCTAAAACACCCTAAAAACAAGCTAGAACACAACACACTCGCAACAACTAGCAACCAACCAAAAGAACCTAGCAACTAGCTAAAACACCCTACCAACCAGCCAGAACACCCTATCAACCAGCTAGAACACCCTAAAAACAAGCTAGAAACACTAGCAACGCCTAGTAACAAACCAAAAGACCCTAGTAATGAGCTAGAACACACTAGCAACAACTAGCAAACAACCAAAAGACCCTAGCAACCAGCTAGAACACCCTAGCAACCAGCAAGAACACCCTAAAAACCAGTTAGAACACACTAGCAACACCTAGCAAACAACCAAAAGGCCCTAGCAACCAGCTAGAACACACTAGCAACACATAGCAAACAACCAAAAGACCCTAGCAATCAGCTAGAATACCCTAGCAACCAACAAGAACACCCTAAAAACGAGCTAGAACAAGCTAGCTACACCTAGCAAACAACCAAAAGACTATAGCAACCAGCTAAAACACACTAGCAATGGCTAGCAAACAAACAAAAGACCCTAGCAACCAGCTAGAACACCCTAGCAACAGAACACCCTAAAAACCAGCTAGAACACACTAGCAACGCCTAGCAAACAACCAAGAGACCCTAGCAACCAGCTAGAATACACTAGCAATGCCTAGCAACCAACCAAAAGGCCATAGCAACCAGCTAAAACACACTATAGAACACCCTAGCAACCAGCTAGAACACCTTAGCAAAGCCTAGTAACCAACCAAAAGACCCTAGTAACTAGAACAACCTAAAAACAAGCTAGAAACACTAGCAATGCCTAGTAACAAACCAAAAGACCCTAGTAATGAGCTAGAACACACTAGCAACAACTAGCAAACAACCAAAAGACCCTAGCAACTAGCTAGAACACCCTAGCAACCAGCAAGAATACCCTAAAAACCAGCTAGAACACACTAGCAACACCTAGCAAACAACCAAAAATCCCTAGCAACCAGCTAGAACACACTAGCAATGCCTAGCAAACAACCAAAAGACCCTAGCAACCAGCAAGAACACCCTAAAACGAGCTAGAACAAGCTAGAAACACCTAGCAAACAACCAAAAGACTATATCAACCAGCTAGAACACACTAGCAATGCCTAGCAAACAACCAAAAGACCCTAGCAACCAGCTAGAACACCCTAGCAACCAGCAAGAACACCCTAAAAACCAGCTTGAACACACTAGCAACACCTAGCAAACAACCAAAAGACCCTAGCAACCAGCTAGAACACACTAGCAACACATAGCAATCAACCAAAAGACCCTAGCAACTGGTTTAAACACACTAGCAAGGCCTAGCAAACAAATAAAAGATCTTAGCAACCAGCTAGAACACCACAGCAACCATCCAGAACACCCTAACCTCCAGTTAGAACACCTTAGCAACTAACCAAAAGACCCAACAACCAGCTAGAACAGCCTGGCAATGCCTAGCAACCAGTCAGAACCCCTAGCAACCACTTAGTAATGCACCGTCTGTCTATCTGACTGACTTTGTGTCTGTCTGTTTTAAACAAGGCTTTGTCAAGCCAACATTAAAGTTTTTTGCAATTTGCTATCTTTTTCATAATCTGATATTTTGCCCATTGACACTTTTAATTGTTGTAAAACAGCTTTGATCTTATTTTACATTTTCATTTTAAAATTTCAATGTTTGAGTTCGCTAGTAGTTAAAGCAGCTTTTGGGAGCAACAATGCAGACATCAAAAACAAAGTACTGTATGCGATGTTTGCAAAGTAAAAACTGTCTTTGTAATCTTTTATCAAAATGTAATTACTTGCTCTGCCTCTAAAACAACTTTCCCTTTCGGTTGATGTCACCACATCATCTTATTTTTCAACTACCTGTCATATAGAAACACGTTACACCATCCAAGTGCTGCCCTAAACGTTTTTCTCGTTGAATATCCTATTTTACCCAGAAAAAGCATCACATTATGGAAGTAAAATGGGTTGCATAGAGCATTTCGTGATGATTTTAACTTTAACTTTTATCTTTAACTATCTTGGAATGCAGAAAACAACACAACTAATTTGTTGCACAATGGTGCATTTGGCAGCACACTGTCTTTATTCAAATAGATCTTATAAAGCGTATCTGTGCTCTCAGTGCTGTTCTGTGAAATCATTATCTGCAAATAATCTCTTGGATTATTCTGTCTGTATTCAACAGCTGCTGAAATATCTCACGCTTACATTAAAGTCTCCCTGCTGTATTGCTTTAGCTGGATTTTTTTTTTTCCTGTGTGTGTGTTAAAATAGTAAGCTCATTCATCTGTTAAAGCATGTTTTATATTGAATAGGATTACAGATAAGACGATTATTAGTTTCTAGAGTTTCTGTGCAGCAAACATGCTAAATTTATTTACACTGCCATTTCTCGCTAGCGTTTTAAAGCATGTGTTCCAGTTCCTTTGAATTGCAAATTTTTTACTGGGGTAAATCTTTTTGATGGGTTTCGTTTTGGAAGCATAAAATCAAATAAATTACCCCTACACCTCACAGGGACAACCATGAAAATGTTGACGTGTTTACAGAATACCATCTCGGTACTGGCCGTCTCTACTTATAAGAGGGAAACGAATGCTTACACATATGCATATAAAATGCATATGTAGAAATATGAAATATAACATTTACATTGCTGCAGGGACATTACACACATTACTGTATGCAAAAGAATCAAGCATTTCATTTACATAATGCAACACCTTCCTCATGTTACCAGCTCATGCTATTAACTCTGGGCTTAACAGGGCTTAATTTGTGCCAGAACAAGCCATATATGTACATGCATGCTATGCACATATGTTTCATGAAAAATCTACAGTAGTATAATAATAATAATAATACAATATATACAATAATGATGCTGGCTTTATGAATAATAGCATACAAACATACTGCTTTAAAATCAGATACAGTCTTGGACTGCAAAGAGCTAGAAACACTTAAACAAAAACTGGATTGAAAATGCAAAATAACAAAATTTATTTCTTAATAACTGCAATTTGTTTTGGTTTCGTTTTTCTCCCAATTTGGAATGCCCAATTCCCAATGTGCTTTTTAACTCCTCATGGTTGCATAGTGATTTGCCTCAATCAGGGTGTCGGAGAATGAATCCCAGCTGCCTCTGCATCTGAGACTGTCAACCCGCGCATCTTATCACGTGGCTTGTTGAGCGCGTTGCCACGGAGACATAGCGCATGTGGCATCCATGCACAACTCACCATGTGCCCCACCGAGAACGAACCACATTATAGTGACCATGAGGAGGTTACCCCATGTGACTCTACCCTCCCTAGCAACCGGGCCAATTTGGTTGCTTAGGAGACCTGGCTGGAGTCACTCAGCACACCCTGGATTCGAACTCGCGAACTCCAGGGGTGGTAGTCAGCATCTTTACCACTGAGCTACCCAGGCCCTCCAATAACTGCAGTCTCTTGACCAAAATAGGTATTGTTTGAAAGTTTAGAAGCTCTACTTTCCAATGCATGTAGACATTATGACCAAAACTGATCAAGTGCTTTGAAATTTGCTGATAAATCAGAAGTGTTCTGTTTTGATCATTTATTAATAATTTTGCACTATACATATTATTGTAATCAGTAAAACCATCAAACTGATCAAATAGTCATGTGTCATATATTGTTGAAAAGCTCTCAAAGGTTAGAATACAACATGCCAATTTGTTTTACTCACAGACAAAATATAGCGAGTAATAGCTAAGTATATGTCTGTGACATACATGTTACATGTAAACAGGTGTTGCTTTTATGCCGCGTTTTCCCTTATATCTTAATAATAAACTGAACATGAAATATCACATAACATTACTTAGAGGAGGTGATTAACTTTAAAACGAGCCCACACACAATGTAATCGGATAACTAGATCATTAGATAATCCACATAAAGCACAATGTGCACACAGCGTCTGGCTCTCTGGCTACAAACACATTAGCTTTCCTGGATCAGATGATGTCATTGGAAATGCTGTAGTGTCATGGAACGCTAAACCAATCGGATTGGGTTCAGATTGCTCCAACCAGAGGTGATAGTCCTCCATATCTGGGCACAGAGTCATGTGATCAATCACTGTAATTACATATGGCCATCAGGAGATGGTGCCAAGTTCATGACACAGAGTCAATGATGACTCAAATGGCACAGAATGAAACTCATTATTTAATTCATGTCTGCATGCTATGCAAACCTTTAGTCATTGTTGTATTTGTATGTGTAAGTAGTTCTTATGTACAATTATGTTTTATTTGTTTGCAGGGGCTTTTGGACACTATGATAACTTATTTTTGTAATGCTATAACTTTTGATTGCTTTGTCGGATCAACAACAATGTTTTCATGTAATAATTTAATAAATAATTTTTGCACAAACATGATAAAAATGGCTATAGAAACCTTGAAATATCTACTTTTAAATGAAGCAATTCAAATCCAAAACAAATACTCTCTGATTATTTAATGCGTATGAATCATGAAAGGTACAGTTTTTCCGTCTCAGCTCATTAGCACTGGTTCAGGCACGTCCATTCGTGGAGCCCGCTATTCATACGGTAAAAGACTACTTTTATTTTATTTTCTCCCAAAACACTAAATAGCGTAATTTTTATCCCATACTATATATTATTCCAAAATATTACTCCATTCACAATGGGTTTTTTTGTTTATTGAATACTTGAGAGGTAATGAAATGTCAAATATGATTCAAATTAACAAGAAATGACGCACCATTTTCGAAAGTTTTATTATGAACAAGCATTACCTTCATGTGTTACTCTAAATGCATCTTGCTCTCTCAAACGTATTTGCAATATTTGACAAATTATGCTATATAACTATTTCCCTAATATTTACACTATTTCACGGAAAAAATAGTTATAATGTTAGTAATAGTTATATAAATTACATTATGAACTATGTTGTCAATAAGTTACAAAAAGAAAAAAGAAATCAGTCTTCTCACAGTGGCATTTCACATTGATAGCCCCATTAGGGGGTGGGACATTATCTCCCTAGTTATGAAATACATAAATAATCATGACCATTGACACTCCCTTGCTTACAGCTTTCTAAAACAAAAGGTGACATCCAAAAGTTAATTCAGTTTATTGTTTAATGTGAATGGACAGGATAGTTTTCACAATATGTTGTAACTATGACTCTGGTCTACAAAATTCAGCACTCAATGGTCTTAAATGTTTAGTATATGTTTTATGGCCCTGTTTCCTTATTTTTTTGCTAACCAAGTTTAAACTTTATTTTCTCAAAAATACAAACGCATACATACAAGTTGCTCACATATTATTGTAGCACAATTTGTGCTGAATACAGTGTAATAAGACTTTTGCAATTAATATGATGTAACTGAAATAAGCCAGAGGGTTCAAATGATACCAGACCCTCCTTGTTTTTTGTTTTTTTGTTAGAAGTCTTTAATTTTGGGTATGCCACTGAAACAAGAAATCTTTAAAAACACCTTCAGAGCTTAAAGGGTTATCTTCAGAGTGTGGCATCCAGTTATTATTTATAGAGTTATTTTGCATTTTTAATAAAATTTTTGTGTGAGAAATATTCTGCCGCAGTATGTTAATATGCTATTCTGAACAAAGCCAGCACCATTATTGTATATGTTGCATTTATTGTAAACATTGTATTATTATTATTATAGTACTATACAAGATTTTTCATGAAACATTCTCACAAAACAAGACCTTTTCAAATGCACTAGTGAAGGCAAATGGTAACTGAATGTTTTTTTAAATTTTTTTAAGGAAATGGTGACCAGTTGCAGGACCCTAAATATACACTTTTCCTTATACAGTCATATCAATTTTAGGCTAAAATCATGATGTTGCTGAGAAAGGACTAAATGAGTTCTTTAAATGAAGGGGCAGCCAATTTAAAGTCGTTTCAGATGTGTGTGTGTGTGTGTGTGTGTGTGTGTGTGTAAATTGGTGAGAATTGCTATTTGCACTCTAGTCTAATAATACACATGTCAAACACCTCTGTGTACCTGTGATTCTGACTGTAAGTGAAGGTGCCCTCAGGCATCTGTTCACTTCAAAACACTTAAAATGTAAGTGATGTAGAGTTGTGTAATTGCTAACGTCATCTTATTCTGTTTGTTTCTGAAGTACTTTGGTCTGAAGTATGCAGCAGACTATACAAACGTTATAAAAAGAATATATAAGTCTATATATGATCAGCACAATGACTTTGCCGTCTGTTGTGAACACCTCTTTACACCGGTCAGGTGCAATGCCATGTGACAACCTCCCATCAGAATCAACGAAGACGTCTACACAAACTTTTATTTGAAGCGACAAAAAAATAAAGATGCAAGACTGTGTATTTAACGTCTTTAATGAGGGAATTAACTACAATCCCATGATGCATTGCGAATGACACAATTGGAAAAATATAAAACTATTGATTTAAAGTCGTTGAAAATCTGTTTTAATTTAATAGCAAGATATTCAGATATATACAAATACATAAGGAGTTTGAGAACGACTCGACTGCATCATTCACAGTGCATCGGTGGGCGGAGCTCTTTTAACGTCATTCTCTGATTGGTGGATCTCTCTTGAGGATTATGGGTAGTGTAGTTCTTCGCCATGAATTCTGCTATTAAACACGTTTTTTTTTTTTTAAATGAAGTTGAAATAACGTGGACTGATGGTTTCAACAGAAGTACTGTATATACCATCGATTAACAACCTCAGAGTTCACGGTAGGTCTGTCTTTAAAGGTTTATAAGTTATCAATAAAAATCAATTCACTTATGAAAATAAATTGCATGGGGTTTTTACCTTCTGAACCCGAATGTTGCGCAATTTTTGAGCCAGAACCATCTGTGTTGGAAGGGTTGTTGGAGCATTTTCTCTCTCATGTCAGTGTTTGGATCTTGAGTCCCTCTCACCCCGGGCCAGAGCTGCTCGGGAGCATCACTCCGTTGACATCTGCCATCTATCATCAGCGTGTCACTAATTGCATGACATGCAGCATGTCGCTACACCACTTCCATTATGACGGCCAATTAGGCAGGTTAGCGAGTGGGTGTTAACTGCCAGCTGTGGCATTAGTGCACTTGTTGCTAGCGGAGGTGACAATCGACCTTTTCACTGCAGAGCCTATCATTACCATCCTCTCAAGTGCCAAAGTTCTTGCTGTGTGGAATATGTTATTCAGCTCCGGCTTTGTAATCATTTTGTTGTTATCATTTATTTCTGCGTCAATTAAAAGTTGACTCACGTATAGATGGAGCAATGCTAGTGGTCCCTGACATGTAAACTAAGGTTAATAGTTGATCTCTAAGAGTGCTGTGCAGTGACATACACTGTAGTCTATTAAGCCAATATATATATATATATATATATATATATGAAATCATGTTTGTTAAATGAATATTCCGGTACAAACATTTATTTCTACTCATCTCTCCTTTTCTTTAAAAAAACAAGCAAACGTCTGGGTTACAATGGAAGTCAATGGGATAAATTTTTGGAGGGTTTAAAGGCAGAAATGTGAAGCTTATAATTTAATAAAAGCACTTACATTAATTCTGTTAAAACACATGTATTATTTGAGTTGTTGTTTTTATGACATTACGTAAAATTGAATATAACTTTACGCAGAAAAGCTTAGTACGCAATTTTATCCCACTTAAATCATGTTAACACACATATTGTGCCTATACTTTACGTATGATGTAATCCAACAACACGTATGTACATAATAAGTACATTGTATCAAATTCTTAAGTACACAGTAGTTAAAGACACCTGATATAAAGTGGGTTCCATTATTTTTATTTGCATATCCTTTCACAAACAGTAAATGTGTTGCAATGGTTAAGCCATTAGATCTTGATATGATCTTGATAACATCATTAAGTCATATTTAGGCTCATTCCTGTCACAGCGGTAGCACTTATTTTTGTGAAATGGTCAAATCCACCAACAGCAGCTGCGGGGTGAATGTGTCTTATTATCTGAGCGGACGTGATAATAATGACGGTGAGCCACGAAATATTATAATTTATGTCAACTAGTCCTGACCCTCAGCTCAATTTGAATGAAGCGCCCGTTGAAAGCAGTTCTTAGTGTTACTTGAACACTGTATTGACCAATCCTTATCTGGGACCGGAACTATCTATATAATAAATAAACATGAATCCGCATGGGTTCACAAAATAGCTCAAGAGAATTGAGCAGCACTTCTGAGCAGCTTCAGATGTGCCATATCCTATAAATGTCAAATTTTTGTACCCTCTGCCCTTCTTTTGAAACATTTTGGCAGGTTTCATATTTTTCTACTAATGCGAGTGACAATGAAGAAAAGAATTCACACCTGCATGGCCACAGCACTTTCTCCTTCTCTTTTCATCGTTCATTTGAAGCAGCAAGTTGAAAGGAACGCTGTCTTTGATCTGTGCTCTTGCTCACATCTGCAGTAGCAGTTAATTAAGAGCACACTCAGATCCTCAGAGTTTGGGACGTGCCTTGAGAACACACGGGCAGATGGTCATTTCTTTAGGAATTCATGACTTAGTCAACCTGCCAAATGTGATATTCCCATAAATGACGTACAAGGGCAAAGATCTAAATAGGACGGCGTGAGCACTGTTCCAAAAACTAGTTAGCTGCCTTGCTTTCTATTTAGCTACCTTCTAAGGGGTCGTTCGAACCAAACGTGTTTGCATCTGTCAACGATGGTTTTCAGTTGTTTTTCTCTGTAAATAGAGAACGCTAGATGGACAACTTTGTACGTTGCCTGCATTTAGCAATTGTTCCATTTGTTTTTTTTTTGTTGTTTTTTTTACACAAGAATGCTTCTGTCCTGAACAGCCCCTAAAGCAGCTTCCAAACAGTTGTAATGCTAAATGAACAAAATGAAACAAAAGAGAAGATATTATTTTGCTATGAAAGTGGCATTGAAATTAAGTTATTATTCAGCGATTATGTTGCCCTCCGTTGTAGCTCTCAAATCTCATTATCGTTCACGCATATTCAAATCTTATAACTAGTTTTGGTAAAAGACTGAATTGATTGGAATGACTGATTCCAATACTTCTTCCATCAGTGACTTCCTGCATCTGTTCAATAAAGATATAACACTCTAAAAGAGCACTCCAAAAATAAAAACCTTCAGTGAACTTCATAAAATTAAGGAAAACTTTTCCACGCAATTAAATGACTTTTTTTTCATCAAAAATGTTTGGAATGCCTTTCATCAAGTCTTGCTGTACGAACTTAAATTTAGTTAGTCATATCTACTAGATACAAATTAGTCAGTCTTCATTTTAATTACATTGAGGCAACTTACTTTATGCCACTTTGATTTTTTTTTTTTTTTTTTTTTGTCAAACAAGTGTTGTAAGTCTCAACAATAGAAAACGACATATTGCCGAAGAGTTTTAAAACAAGTTTCCAAATGAAAATTATTTAAGTTGTCCCAACGCAAATGGATTAAGTGAACTTCCATTTTACACATTTAAATTGATTGCACACAATAAAATCAAGTTGTGACAAAAAAATAAATAAAAAAATAATAATAATCATCATGAAATGTGTTACATTAGCTAATTTTAACCCTCCTATGTTACTGAAAAATGGCACCTCCCTTTGGTGATGATAATGATACCATTTCTTCTTCCCTGAAGAAAGAACAATAAAATGATGCATTTATTTTGGGATTTTATGCTATTTTGATATTATTTATATATGTGTTATATTTCCTAAATGTTACCATTAATTTGCATATACAAATAAGGGAAAAAAAAAAGCAAAAAAACAAAAAAACAAAAACAAAAACAAAAAAAAATTAAAATAAATAAATAAATTCAGAACCTAAACGTCTATATGTTGAAACGTGAAGAAAATATAAGAATGTGACATAAATTGGAGGCAGATTGCCATCTGGTGAACAAATTATAATGAATTTTTTTTATCACAAGATATGCATTTGGATATATATTTAGACATTATCAAACTATTATTTGTCAAAGTTTAGTATTTTAAAATTGATTTGAAGTGTCAGTTTGTGCAGTTAATGTCATTATGCTGCAATCAAACCTGACCATGGTGTTACAAAGAGAAGACACAGAATAAACATTTTTCTACCAATAATTCATTTCAAACAGAAAAATGTAATAACTCAAAGTAAATGCATAATAATGTCAAGAAATTTAACATCAAGAAACAGAAATAAACTGCACAATTCTGAAAATTAAATTAGAGTATATAACATTTTGCAATTTCAAACTTTCTATAGTAAAAATTAATTATGCAAACGTGTGCGTCTCTGTGTGTGCATGTGTGTGTGTGTGTCTGTGTGTGTCAGATAGCTTTTTCAGCTGGAAAACTGCAGAAGACTTGTAATGTCAATAATGACCAAAAGATTGCTGTAGAGCTCCACTTATTGATGCCCTGGTTCTGTGTGTGTGTGTGTGTGTGTGTGTGTGTGTGTGTGTGTTTGCGTTCTGCATTGTATGTTATCGTCTCACCCCCTGAATTTCGTGTGTGTGTGTGTGTGTGTGTGTTTAGCATTGTGACTGATTTATTTAACAAATGTAAAAAAATTAAATAAAAAAAAAGCTCTGTGTCCAACCAGTTAATTTTGTGTGTGAGTGGGTGTGCATGTTGTGCACTGAGGATGTTTTAGAGTCTCACCCTGTAATTTCCGTCTGTTTTTTTCTGAATTGTTGCTGATTTATTGATTGTATTTGAAAGATTAAATAAAACCAAATTGCTCTGTTTTTGGGTCTTTGCCATTGGTCAGTCAATTCTGACTGCAAATACAAAAGGTGTCACTTTTGTTTTTGACAGCTTACATTTCGCTCACATTTATGCATTTGGCAGAGGCTTTTATCCAAAGCAAATTAAAGTGCACTTATTACAGGGACAATCCCCCTGGATCAACCTGGAGTTAAGAGCCTTGCACAAGGACACAATGGTGGTGGTGGCTGTGGGGATTGAACCACAACCTTCTGCTTAACAGTTCTGTGCTTTAGCACACTACGCCACCACCACTCCTTCTTGAATCAAGCCCAATTTTTTTATGTATGTTCAGATGGTAAACAGAGGAAATGCCATCAAGTTGTGTACTGCTCAGATTAATTATTTATTTATGTATTATTACTAATAAATAAAAATAAAATCACTTATTATTAACTGACATTAATGTTTTTGAGACATCTAGGAAAATGCACAAAATAAAGGTTTTATAGGTAACTTTTGTTGGCTTTTTAACACAGCTACCCTGAGCAGATACTGTAACAAATTCATTCTTTAAACGTCAAAGTCCATATGCATTCCTTAGAAGATCAAATCTGTAACAGCTAACTTTCCAAATGCACACAAAGGCAAACTCGCAAGTGGAAACAAATGACTTATCTTTATTATCCGTGTGTAATTGCTTTGCATGTTTGGACGTTGGAATAAGTAGTTTATGTTGCATTAAAGCCATTAGTGACGGCAGCATGCTGTCAACACGTGTTATGTTAGTGATGTTGCCAATCGTCATGATGTGCTTCGGTTAAAATACAAAACATTTTGTTACGTTATGTTCCTCTTAAAAGCAATTAATTTCTAATAGTTGCAGTAAACAGTGTGACTTTCTTTCCTCCATTGAACACAAAAGGAGAAAGTCATACGGGTTCGGAATGACATGAGGGTGAATAAATGATGACAGAATTTTCATTTTTGGGGGAACTATCCCTCTAAGGTTAGGAGTTTGTTAAAATCGGTGAGCAACAGTAAAAGAACACCATAATGATTGCAAACACGCTTTCAAACGCACAGACATAAACTCTGACAAATATCTCTGACCTCTGATCGATCAACTGGACACATGAAAGGCTGATCCATATAAGCTGCTGTATAATTGGTTGCCAAATTAAATATTGACTGGCACATGTCAGTCGGTAAAGAGCGATTGCTCGGGAACTGAAGAGACGCAATCAAAACATCGACTGACTTACAGAGAATCAAACCCAAATAATGCAGTACTCATAACTAGGCTAGCCAAATAAAATTCTTATTGTAAATCATTCAAATACAGTATAAACTGCACAACAACTCTCCACGCTCTAATAATGTTGTGTTGCCTGCAAAGACAAGTCATTTATAGATACAATTACACAAACAATATTACAGCAATAACTCAGTGTTAATGTTCTTACCAGCTCGAGGCAGCATGACAAAATGCATGTCGTAAAGCTTCATTTAGCGTGCAAGCAAATATTTAATCCCACCAATTTACTGCAGGCTTTTCATAGCTGTCAATTAGAGCGTCCACCAGGTGAGATAATACTGGACAATTGCGTGGCCATTATGCTAAATTAAATGATTACCATCAAATGTGGTCCTGCAGCTGTCTTACAATAAATAATGATGTCAACCCTGAGGGTCGGAGGGACCGAAGTCACCGTTAATGACTGGGGATTGGAATAATCAGCTATCCGCAGTCGACTTCCCCAACGTCCACGTGCACACTAGATGTGATTATATAACTTTATCGCATCACTGTTTGTGTGCTTCTGCTGGAGTCTGGACCACGATTATTGATAAATACTAGAACTAAACCAAAAATGAAAACTATTGATTAAAAAACATTTCCGTAAACAATTAATGCAAAGAAGGTTAAAAAAAAAACAATAACTAAAAACTAAAAAAATCTGAAAAAATAAGCAACAAAAATAGGCAGTCCTTTTTGCAATATTATTTTTGTTTTTATTAATTTAAAATGTTTGATTAATTTAATTGTAATATATATATATATATATATATATATATATATATATATATATATATATATATGTTTTGTTTTGTTTTTTACTCTATTTTAAGCATATTCCTAGTAGTTTTGCCCATAAAGGTTTGTCTGATTTTATTTATAAATAATTCTGAAAAAATGTTCTGTTAATTTCTCGACTGATTTCCCAACAATAATTATTAACAAAACTGTATGCATATTTCTGACGGAGCGGAGCTATTATAGAATACTAAAACAAAAACTACTGATTTAAAAAACAATTTACATAAACTAAAACAATCAATACAAAGTTAAATAAATACAAAATAGACAAAGCTAAAAAAAAATAAAAAAAAAGTAATATAAAAATTATGTGAAATACTAAATAGTCTTCACATTTTATTTTATATTTTTTATTATTTATTTTTAAGTGTATTTAAAAGTTACTTTAGCAGGTTTTTCCCATCTTATTTTTAAAGGTCTTGTTTATTTTATAAAAAAAAAAATAATAATAATTCTGGAAATTTTAATTTCACGACTAGAAACTTAGAAATGTTTCCATGGAGTAAAAACTAAACTGAATCAACAATCCACTGCTGAGTCCAACAACTCTTTGATGAAGGTAATTAACAGCCATGTACTGGAGTTCCTGATTCAACTGCGAGCAAGATGAGGTTTGTTTATGTGCATTTCAGCTCTGATATACTTAAAAACACCAGATTTTCAGGTTCAAGTAATAATGAAAGAAAAAAAAAATTCAAATAATACTAATACAATACACTCACTTATTGAATCAGTTGTAGTTGTTACTGAGTTAATAAACTTACTAAACCACAAGCAAACTTAACTGGTTGATCATGACTCTAATAATGCCAATATCATGAGTTTGATTCCCGGAAAACACACAGCTGCGCAAGGGGCGTGTTTGATTACAGACAGTGGCTTCCTTCATGGTGTCCTGCCATGGACACCATACCTGTTTAATGTTTTCTGTATAGTAGACTCATGAACAGAGATGTTAACCAGTTCCAATGATTCCTTCAAGTCGTTATCTGTCACTCTAGAGTTCTTTTTTACCTCATTGATCATTCTGCAGTGTGCCCTTTGAGTCATCTTGGCTGGATGGCCACTTCTAGTGAGAGTACCTATAGTACTAAATCATCTCCATTTATGGACAGTTTGTCTAACTGTGGACAGATGAATATCTAAGCTCTTCAAGATAACTTTGTACCCCTTTCCAGCTTCATGCAAAGCAACAATTCATGATTGTAGGTCTTCTGAGATCTCTTTTTTGTGAGGCATAGTCCACGTCTGCTGATGCTTCTTGTGAATAGCAAACTCAAAATGTTTGAGTGCTTTTTATAAGTCAAAGTAGCTCTAACCCACACCTCCAATCTCGTATCATTAAATGGATGCCAGGTTTGCCAACTCCTGACTCTAGCTCATAATATCAAATGTTAGGAATATACTAGCATCCATGGCCTCAAAGCTAACAGACAATCACCAATTTTGAAATTCATAGGGACTTTAAAGCTGGATTGTGGAATTTCTGCACTGCTAGCGGCACCAAATGGAACTGCAAAAATAAAGACAAATGTATGTATTTGTTTAAATGTATTTTTATCATGTTTCAAAAAGGTTTCCTGAACACTCTTTACATCTTCCATTGGTCGGCAAATAGAAGTCCCGAACCAAACTCGTGCCATTAGTAGAGCCAAAAGTGGTCAAACTGCTTAAATAAATAGAGCATTGTTTGGCACCCCTCCTGTAAAAAATAAAATCCTGTACAAAACTCTGGTATACATGTATGAAAGAGAGAGAGAGAGAGAGAGAGACAGAGAGAGAGAGACAGAGAGAGAGAGAGAGAGAGAGAGAGAGAGAGAAATTGAGCATATAACAGCATGAGCAAGCACGCTGGCCTTGAGGAAGACTGACGGCTGATAAAGATTGTGTTGTCAGCGCGCAAGGAGCCTCGACTGCAGCCTGTTTTACACACTTCACTTCCTGTAGACAGCTACACGCCAGATAACAACACACTGTCATTGTACACCTCACTTTCAACCGTTCTTTTGTGGCAACCTGCAATCAAGCACTTTGCGCATTATGTGTGTTTTGCTTTCTTTTGTAGATTCTGAACGTAATTGTTCAATCTGACAGTGAAAGCGATTGTCAATCATTTCTATGTGTTGATATGTATCTATAGAAATATAACTTCTATACAAAAGGGGTTGCATTTCCTCAATAAATGCTAGATTGTTTCCTTGGTAACAGTAGGAAACTAAGGAGCCTTCCATACTGGAAAATTCCCCTCGTGAAAGGCTTACTTTTGGCAACAAATCAGCTTACTCTGTGAGAAAATGCCATAGCAATAATTTCATGTGACAGAGCATAGCACGGTTTTGTTTGAAGGTTGAATGAAAAACGTATTACAAGCATTCCAGGAGAACAAAATCACAACATCCTGCAGTTTGTTTTTCAAAAATGATCAAACACATGATCAGAAGTACTAAACATGCCTTAAAGAAATCCTCGACTGTGCATGTTGTAATTCTACACCTACATTAATAATGAAGGTCAACGAAGAACAGATGTGTTGAGTCGAGATGCAGCGCGTTTAGGCAGGCCGAAGTTAAATGGATTACTGTGTGCTTAATTAACAAGTTAATCCTTTTCTTTACAGGCGTCTATAACAAATTTGACTATTTCATAAAACGCCTGGAGATGCAAACACAAAAATAAACACCTCAGCACACTAACATGATTAATGTGACACCTTTTCAAACACAAATCTCAGTCATATCACCTGCAGCTGGTTAAAGAGAAATCAAAAGCATTGTGATCTCACTGTCCCATTTGTCCTCTAAATGTTCCTAAAATATAATTTAATATTCTTGAAGCAAAATATAATCTCTTCTTTCTTTTGATTTCTTAATAAACTATAAAATACGCATGTCACTGACAGACTTCATGAGACCCGTTTACGTTTTTCCAATGGAAACGCTTTAGTTTTCTGCTGTCACGTATGTTTATTTCAACACCATAAAACCTGTTCTGTGTAATTGCTGGCCACATTTATTTACATTTATTTTTCGTTTCAATTGAGTGTTTTTGTTTTTTCTTTGCTAGCTACAGGGACTCATTGTTTCGTCCCCCCTGAAAACAGAAAGTCTTGAAAAGCGAGCAACTTTCCGTGCGGGGATAATTGTCGTCGGATCGCTAAGGCAATTACTAAACAAAAGGAGAGCTGATTGAAAAGTGCTGCTCGTGTATTCCCTCCAGGACCGTCGGCTTTATTTGACTTCCCCTCACCTCTGTTCAGTCTCAGCTTTAGAAGCGAACCCTTACCGCTGCTCTGACTTCATTAAAGCAATGCTGCTGAATTTGACAAATAGCATTTCACGCTGAAAGCTCAGTTACAGAGCAATGCATACTGATTCTTGTTTTTGTTTCTGGGATAAAAATGAGCACTAGTCTGAAGATATTTTCAGTCCCTCATTAAATAACAGTCTTCTGATGAAGTCTTGCAATCTATCTACCTATCTATCTATCTATCTATCTATCAAGTCATTCGTGCATTCATCCATCCATTTCTATCTTTCCATTCATTAATCAATCCACCCATCTATCTATCTATCTATCTATCTATCTATTTTTCCATCCATCCACCCATCCATCCATCCATTTCTATGTATCTTTCCATTGATCACTATCTACCTTTCCATTCATCAATCCATCCATCATCCATTCATCTCTACCTATCTTTTAATCCACCTATCTATCCATTCATCCATCCATTTCTATCTATCTTTCCATTTATTAATCAATCCATTCATCCATCCATCCATCCATCCATCCACCCACCTATCTATCTATCTATCATCTATCTACCTATCTATCTATCTATCTATCTATCTATCTATTCATACATGCATTCATCCATCCATTTCTATCTTTCCGTTTATTAATCAATCCATCCATCCATCCATCCATCCATCCATCCATCCACCCACCTATCTATCTATCTATTTTTCCATCCATCCGTCTATCTCTACCTATCTTTCCATCCACCCATACATCCATCCATTTTTATGTATCTTCCATTCATCAATCCATCCATCATCCATTCATCTCTACCTATCTTTTAATCCACATATCTATCCATTCATCCATCCATTTTTATCTATCATTCCAATCCATCCATCCATCCATTCATTCATGCATTCATTCATACATACATCCATTTCTATCTTTCCATTTATTAATCAATCCACCCACCCTCCCACCCACCCACCCACCCATCTATCCATCCATCCATCCATCCATCCATCCATCCATCTATCAATCTATCTATCTATCATCCATACATCCATCCATTTCTATGTATCTTTCCATCCACGTATTTATCCACCCATCACTATCTACCTTTCCATTCATCCATCCATCCATCCATCCATTCATCTTTACCTATCTTTAATCCACCTATCATCCATTCATCCATCATTTCTATCTATCATTCCATCCATCTATTCATCCATTCATCCATCACTATCTACCATTCCATTCATCCATCATTTCTATCTATCATTCCATCCATCTATTCATCCATTCATCCATCACTATCTACCATTCCATTCATCCATCATTTCTATCTATCATTCAATCCATCCATCCATCCATCCATCCATCCTGCTATCATTTGTTAATTCATCCCATACATCTACTGTATCATCCATCTATCCATTTCTATCAACCTATTTTTCCATCCATCCATCCATCGCGCTGTAGTGCTACTCCAGCCACTTTATTATCCCATCTGTCTGAAATAAAATGTTTTTACATACCAAATATCATACGTGGGAATCTTTTTGCCAAAATGTTATTTGTTCCATGTTTAAATAACTTCTAACTGTTACATTAAAGCCGGCTTGTGATGTTTCTGGCTCTAATCTACTATAAATCATCTTTTGTTCTGAGCACGTTTATGCAATTTTACCAAAAATAACGCAATAATGTGTCCAATGTAGACTGAGTGTCACACTGAGTGTTATTGTAAGGTCTGTTAAACCTTTAAAAAATAAGGTTTTAAAACATTTTAAAACTTTTAGACAGGCTTTGTCAAGCCAACATAATTTCTTTACCTACCCCTAGTTTCATGATACAAAGAAATCTTTTATTTCAAAAGATCAATATTTCAGATAAACATGCATATAAACACACACAAATGATCACATTTCACTCTTTTAGTCGTTCGTTTCTTTGATAATCTGTTCTTTGTTAGAAATCATTTCTTTGAAACATGAAGACATTATGAACCCCATCAGAAACATGAAATCGGAGAGTCTTTTGAACAGAGTTAATGTCTGAGGCTTTCTGAAGGGACATCAATACTGCCTTTAAACCACTCACTGAGACACTTCAGTTAATGCACTGACAGACACAGCACATCTACTGTACAATCGACAACTCGTCTAATGATGCTTGAACAGAGAAAAAAATCAGTGCTCAGAAACAATAGACAATTACTTGAAAAAGGTATTGAGTGAGTGAATGAATCTGAGAGATAGACAGAGAAAGAGAAAGAACAATTTCTCTATGATAGTGGTTGTAAAGTAAAGCATTGAGAATGTAATATAAGAAGGACGACTTAAGCAGACAAACACCAAAAATCAGCTCTGACCCTGTTAAACTAGCAAATCTCCCAACAAAACAATCAGTAAATATTCTCAGAAAGCTAATTTTTCATTTATAAATGTATGTGAACTCTATTTACATATCGCAATGCATATTAAAGCAGCTTTACTAAAAATCATGCCTTAATGTCTTAAAACCCCCAGTGAGGAAGTCAAAGATGTACATGTCAAGAAATCTATAAGATGCTTGTTAGTGGAGAGGAACTAGACTCCCTTTACAATAAATGTACATATGCCAAAAAATGTATGCATGACTTATCATACCCAGGAATTCTAATCAGATGAGATGATGCAATGCACTGAAATTATGAATAAAGAGCAGTTTCTGTGTCAAACCTACGCCGTAGCCTCTGAGTGGTGGTTTGCGCGTATAGTTTTACGTTTATGTGTCTGCGTCATTCTACGAGTGCACAGCCAAAATGCTAATGTGTTGAGAGAAAATGCCTTCATTTCCAAAATAGTTTGTGGATAAATAAGAATTTGTACAATTACTTTAGCATCAAAGTATGTATGGACACGTGGAGATTTAGGTACATATCATTAATAAAAGAGGTTGACCGATATATCGGTTTTACAGATATATCTGCACCAATAGTTTCTTTTTGGAACTATCAGTTATCTGCAAAAATGAGCACCAATAGTATCATTATTGTTGTTATTTATTATAATTATTATTATTAAAATAAGCATTGTTTTAAAGCGTAGAAGCTGGACTTGACCAGCGATATGACCAAATCTTAACAAGTGTTCTGTTTTCATAACTTATGAAACATGATTATTTACTGTACACCGTACTGTCAATCATAAGATCAAAACATCCACCCATCCAAGGTCGAGAATACAAGCATATTGTTTCTTATTCTGACTTTTGTGGCATTTTCGCTTGTAAAACTTCATAAAATATAAACAGAATAAACAAGATATAAAAAAGCAGGTGCTTCCGATTAAAACAAGCCCAAATACAACATGATATAATGTATAGATCTTAAAATAATCTTGGAGAAAATGCAAAGATACCTCAGATAGCTTGGTCATCATCCTGGTAGAGGGTGTCTGGTTTCAAAGCTGTCGTGATCTGTATAGATGCGACACATAGTCAAATTTTTGGAGAGGTGCACGTCAGGCTATGACATAGGTTTAACGCAGAAGCAGAGACTGGTCTTAACTCTCTGGTATACACAAGACCCTTACAGTTAATATTATAAATTAACAACTGCAAGTGTTACAAAAAATACAAAATAAATAAAAACAAGGTGCTTCTGAAAAAGAACAGGAACAAGTTTCTTTATAGTAGAAGAATCAAAAACTATTTGCATTGACTGCTTGAGATGAGCCTTATAGAGCTCCCTGCATACTGCTGTTGGTTATCTTGGGACGGAGGCGAAATGCTTCGGCTATGACATTATCGCGACCCAATAGCATGAATTATGGGATAGAGTTGTGTGCTAATTATGCTTTTGGGCTACAGTAAAGGGCCATAATCTCCCCAGTCACCTGGTGCTTACTGGGCCATTGCCGAATCCACCACCCCTGTGTACCTCTGGGCCATCAAGTGAACCAAAGTGAACAGCTACTGGCATCACGGGACTGCGATGACGCTCGCGGCAATGTCACGCACACAAGACTTTCCGAAGCAGCTGCAATATGCTGTCAGGAAAGGCATTTCTGTTTTTTAATGAGTAGGGGTTGGGGTTAGTGTAAAGGTTAGGTTTAGGAGTTAGGGTTAGTAGGCCACTACTAGGGTCATCTTGAGTTATCTTGCTTCATGTTTCATACTGTTCATACTTTACCCCGGGTTAAAAAGTTATCCTGGGAATTCATGATCCGAGGTTTCACTCTGTACATTCGTAAACACTGGGTTAATATTCTTATTTGCATATCTGTAGTGTCAAGATTGGACGAGCTCGCGGTGGGCATGCAACCTGTCAGTGAAGATGCTCTTCTGTGGAAATGTCGCCAAGCAAATCAGCTCTCTTTGTCTTCGTCTTCTGAAACATTCCACGAAAACACATGCAAAAAAAAAATACTGTCTCTTAATCACGCCAGTTATCGCTTTAGCCATTACCGTTAGATCGATGCTAACCCCGTCAAAATGACAAGTGTGAAACATTTTTTTAAACGGGGTAAAAGGCGGGGCTTAAAAAGACGATAACTCTGTGTTAAGCGCAGTGTGAAAAGCCCTAATAAGTACCAAGGTACTACCATGGATATTTGGACATTCACTTTAATATAGTATATTGTAGTTTTTTGGACATGGTACTACCATGGTATTCTTCAAGGTATCTTGAAAGTAAGACACCATGTAAAAAACCATTCAGTACCTTGGTAAATATCAGAGTACCATCTGATACCATCACTGTACCAAAGCACCACCACGGTACTTTAAATCAAGGGCCACAAATCAATGATATTTCACCATCAAAGTGTTAAATGATTGGCCAAAATCACTATTTTAACACCACTTGACAACTTAGATTGCTCGATGTAACACATTTTTCATTATAAATTGTAACGGTGATCAGTTGCTAGGATGCATCTGGGTGTGAGTGACTAGGTTGGCATGGAAACAACACTAAATGACAAGTTTGCATCTTGGATAAACACCCAGTCATTTGAGACTCTCGACAAGTGAATTTCAACAACTAATGTATATTCAGACATTTACATTTGTTTGCTAAAAAAACAATGTATGCACATTTCCCTGATAAAAGTATGCACACATCCCCCGAGTATCAGTACAGTGCAGATGTGAGTAAAAACACTGTTTCTAGAAACCTGAAAACTGACACTGAACTGTAACCTTGCGGTAAACCTAAGTGGTTTATTTGTGTCAATATACAGTATAGCAGTCAATTTATGGCTAAATATGATCTTGCAGAAAATTTGTGACAATATTTGCCAGAACACTCAATTTGTTCAGGGTTAAACGGTGAACTCAATGAGAACGCAGAATGCAGTGTCTAGGAGGAAGACATTCATTGCCACTGAATTTGAAACAGCTGCAGCAGGACCAAAGGTTGCCTGGCAAACCCACAATCAGGTTGGCCCAGAGCCAGCGTGACTCTTAAGACCTCATTTAGCCCTCAAAAAGTGACGTCAACCTCTTGGTCTTCACTTAAACCGCAGACAGAAAGGCTAATTTGACATTATAAAAGGTCTTTGCCACATCATGACCTCTATGATCTGCAGTACTCTTTGGAGAGTCTGTGAATATCTTCACCCATAATGAGGACAGATCTGATGTTCTTTATGACGGAGATGGACAATTTCAATAAAAACTGTTGGATCTATCCCACCACAGGTCTTGGCCTTGTCGAGCGTAAACCAACGACTTAAATCAAACAATGGTGTCATTACTGCGACTTAATCTGTTGAATTGAGAGCCTATTCACTATATTGCAACTCTTTCTAACTCCCGAGGCGTCAAATACTGGCACTTCTGCAAGAGCACAGCGTGTCAACAGGTGGACGCCAAAAGCAGCCTTTGGCATCAGTTTCCGACATCTCCGGCACGCGCATTGCTTTCAATGAGAAACGTTTGCCATCAAAGACTGATGTGATGGGCATCAGATATATATCATCGTCAAATTATATGTTGGGGTACAGTTTTGTCATTCTGACATTGCCGCATCGAGAAAGTGTCAGTGACACCAAATGCCATTGGCTCTCGCGTGTCTTGTGACCGATTACAATGAGCTCAACAATGATATATATCTGGTGCCCATCGCGTCAGTCTTTGACGGCGAACAATTCTCATTGAAAGCAATGTGCTTGCCAGACTGCTTTTGGCGTCCACCTGTTGACGCGCTGGGCTCTTGAACAAGCGCCAGTATTTGACACCTCGGGAGTGAGTACAAAAAAACATTCTTAATTATTATCTTAGACCACATCCACACTAATCCGTTTTCATTTAAAAACTCTATTTTCGAAATCTTCAAGTTTTTGCAAAGTATGTGGTACTGGAGAGTGGTTTTGAAAGTGTCAGTTTTCGGAGGAGCATGTGGATAGGTGTAAAAGCAAGCAAAATCAATGTATTAGTGTGGACGTGACCTTATTTAATGACCAAAAATATTTAGCAAATACAGGGCCAGATCTAGGGGGATGCTAGGATGGGCTTTGCAACCCCGTCATGACACTAAACCTAACCTTACCCTAACCCTCCTAACCCTAACCTTTACCCTAACTAAATGCGCTGGAATGCACACAAAAAATAAACAAAGTAAAAAACAACAACACATATGTTTAAATATAGGTCTATCAATACAAACCATCATATTTTCCTAAACTACCTAGTAGAGATCTGCACTGGCCTTGAAATTAAACCCGACCCGTACCCGAGACCATGTGACCCGACCCTACCCTGGCCCGAATGGTACCATTCGATTTTAAGCCCAAACCTGAAATCACTCACTCTCGTTATAATTTCTTCTCCAAAACTTGTTCGTTGTGAACGGCCCCTAACTCGTGAGTGTCTGTGAGTGACAGCGCATGCACGAAACAAGTTAGGTAGGCCTGTTTATTACAAAAATGGACCTGGGCCCAGCCCTAAACCCAGCGGTTTCTCAGGTCCCGTTTGGCCTGGGCCCAGTTGTAGACCTTTACTACCTTGACCCCATTGAAAAATATTACGTTTCATTACCAAGTAAAAGTCATAAAAGTACACAAATCAAGGTTTTAAACTGCATTCAGATATGCCCCAAATTTTAGTAACAAGGTTGAAAACAATTGAAAACCCTCATAATAATAAATATAAACCAATGAAATAAACTACAACTGAATTAATGTCAATAGACATGCATGACATCTTATAAACACAACGGTGACTTGCACTGATGAAGTCAGTTGGCTCCTGTGTAGGTGGGACATGATAAACAATCCTTTGAGGTACTCAGACTCTTTAAGTTTTATAGCAA
Organism: Myxocyprinus asiaticus; assembly: GCF_019703515.2. NCBI lineage: Eukaryota > Metazoa > Chordata > Actinopteri > Cypriniformes > Catostomidae > Myxocyprinus > Myxocyprinus asiaticus. Next base: position 53,945,566 of record NC_059350.1, on the reverse strand, counting down.
ACACAACTCTTATACCCTAAATGCTCTCATAAGCTGCCAAAGATGATCTGATATTGTTTTGGCAGCAGGAAGTTTGTGAACACAATCGCATTATGCTCAGTAACTAAGGTGCGGATGGCAGCTCAATGAATAAAAGCACAGCAGATAAATGGACAACAGACCTGGCAACAGGATTAGCCACCGCGACGTCTTCAAACATCAGCCCAGGGCACCGAGAGGACTTCTGAGGCCAGACAAAAGCACCGAGCTCTCTTTAAAATGTCAGATAAATTCATCCAAACACTTTCTGAGTGCAGAATCGAAATAGAAATTTGAGGAACAATATTTTTTTCTAATCCAGAAGGAATTAACTTTGGTTGCAACGTATATTTAGGCGACACAATTCATTCTGAGAGAGTGGACTGCTTTGACAGTTCAATTTCTGCTAAGTCAAGCTGTGGGAATTGTAATGCTAATTAATTCTCTACTTGAGGTACAATTAAATGTTAACACAATAAAAAGGTCTTCGTTAGTGTGTGATTTGTATATAAAGGATGCGTTTCTTTGCTGTCTTGCAGTTGCATGTAACTGAACTGAAAAGGCTTCAGTATCGAAATCAACATCTTTCTTACCTGATGATTTGTAAATGGTGAGTTATATGGACACGAGTTGAGAAAGTGGTTTCAGTAGATAGAATTAAAGGTTGAGATGGACATTTCCGTTGGTTAATTCAATGACGATCAATTTGAAGAATGACGGTCAACACGTCCATCATCAGAACATGGTTAAGAAGAAAACACAATCAAGAAAATCAATTTAAAAATGATTTAGCGAGATGTGGAATTTATGTGTTTAATGGTAGGAATATCTGGTATGGATACACAATATCAATGACCCAGTGTTTCCTGCAGCACCGCTACTAAATCCCCTGCAAAATTAATTATTTTGTTATCAGTTCAACAGATTAAGCAAATACTGTTTTGTATTCAATTGACAACGTGTAGTTTAAAAAACATTTACAACAGAATTTATTTTTACATAAATTATATTTTTATTGTATCATTTATTGTTTTTATAGTTTGAAGACAAATAAAGAAATTATTTAAATTTTCTTTTAATACTTTATTTTAAAATACTTTATTTTAATACTGTAAATAATTATATATATATATATATATATATATACTGACATTAATAAATAATAAATAATACAATAATAATGTAATATATAATTATAATATACACACACACACATATATATTGTAATATATAATAATAATTATATACTATAATAATAGAAGTATAAATTACACACACACACACACACACACATATATTATATATATATATATATATATATATATATATATATATATATATATATATGTACCAACATTAATAAATAATACAATAATAATGTAATATATCATTATAATACACACACACACACACACACACACACACACACACATATATGTACCGACATTAATAAATAATACAATAATAATGTAATATATCATTATAATATACACACACACACATATATATTGTAATATATAATAATAATTATATACTATAATAATAGAAGTATAAATTACACACACACACACACACACATATATTATATATATATATATATATATATATATATATATATATATATATATATATATATATATATATATATGTACCGACATTAATAAATAATACAATAATAATGTAATATATCATTATAATACACACACACACACACACACACACACACACACACACACACACATATTTATTGTAATATATAATAATAATTATATACTATAATAATAGTAGTAATAATTATATATATATATATATATATATATATATATATATATATATATATATATATATATATATATATGAAATCCAAATAATTATATCAATAATAATAATAATAATAATAATAATATATTTATATATATATATATATATATATATATATATATATATATATATATATATATATATATATAATAATTATAATAATTATATCAGATATATTAAATAAGAGAATATTCTGGTTTCTAATTTCTAATCGATAATATTTAGCCAATAATGCAGCAAAACCTTGCTCTTAATTCATAGTATAGATACTGTTAATGTTTATAAAGCTGGAGATAAATATAAGCAACCAATAACAATCCAAATTCAGTATTTATTTTCTGTTAGTGCTGCTATACTCTGCCAGCTTCACCCAAAGAACGGATAATGGAATTGTAATGACCTTCAGTGCATCAGTGCATCTTTGAGCCCTTGTACCATTCCTCCCTAATACACCATCAGCCAAACACACACAGGTTTCACTGCTGTATTATCTGTTTACTAATAGGTCGGCCGGTGTGATGTGTTGTGAATTCTAAAAGTTCTCCACCCACCCTTCGTTATTCATTACTCAATGCTGCAGATACAACGCTCGCATGCTAAACATCCCTCCGTCTGCCTGCCGTGGGAAAATGTCATTAGTGACAACATGAGCAAATATCACAAGGAGATGCTGAAATAGACCGGGGCTCTGACACACAGACCTCAAAGAATAGCCGTTTATTAGATTAATGGTGAGTGTGTGTATGTTGTGTGTTTAAAGCAGTGATTCTCAAATGGTTTTGCTTCAGGGCTCAAGTGGTGACCCAACACAATACCAAAACTGTTTATCACATAAAAGAAGAACAAAAGCATAGTTATTTTTAATATTACCATAGACCCAACAATATACAAAATGATTACCATTACATCGGCTGAATGGTAAAATGAACTTGCCTTTATAGTTTCATTGTTTGGTTTCGAAAAGTCTCTTGAATTTCGATGGTTTCATGCTCTCAGCAGCCAATAATTCACCTCACAAAACACAAATCATGTTTATCCTCACTGCAAGTGAATCTATATGTAAAGTAGTCTGGGTTATATTTGTTTTACCCTATGTCTTGTTGATGGTTTTCGAGGATGACGGCACGTCACACAACCTGTCCACATTTAAATCGGTCTAATTTGATGAGCTTCTACCGAGTGATGGATGAATTTATACCAAAATACTGTAGAGTTTGAGGACCCACTTTATATTACTTCAATTTAAAGTAACTACATTTAATTACATCTGTAGTTACACTGTTAACCTAACCCCTAAACCTACCCGTACCTCAACTTGAGTAGCAGAAAATGTGAATCTTACACAATAAGTATCGCATGTATTTTAATGTTAGTACATACTGTAGAGGATAAAGACACCTAATATAAAATGAGACCAAGTTTGATTATACGCACGACCTTTGATGTCAACTTCAAAAGATTTGGGAAGTGTTTTCTTCTTTTTAAAAGTCTATTTATTTTAGCATTTATCCTATCTATACATGATTATATAGTAGGGCTGAAACTAACAATTATTTTGATAACTAATCTAACGATTATTAGAATGATTAATCGACTATTTGGGCAATTATTGCAACAATTAATCAACAGCTCTTAATCAAAAATTCAGTTTGTGCCTCGAGTTAAGAGGTTGTTTTTAACCTCGTGCGACCCCGTGTCCACATGTGTGGACGTTGTATTTTGGCTTCGCTATATGCAACGCATAATTTAAATGAATAAAAACCCGACTGAAGACTCTAGACTGTCATTTAAAGGGTTAAACTTCTGCCGCTCCGCACAAAAAAAAAAAAAAAAGAAAAGTGGTTGGTATCATTGTAAAGGAAACTTTCCAATTTTTTTAATGATATACATTATTATAAATTCAGAGACTCTCAGCCAAAGAAACTTCTGAAAAATCACAACAATGACTAAAGGTTTGCATATCATGCAGATATGATTTTAGTAATGAGATTTCACAGAATGAGTTTCATTCTGTGTCATCTGAGTCATCATTGAGTCTGTGTCATGTATTTGGCGCCATCTCCTGGTGGTCATATGTAACATTGTGCTTCATGTGGATTATCTAATGATCTATGCATCTGATTACCTTGTGTGTGGGCTCGTTTGAAAGATATTCACCTCCTTTAAGTAATGCTATGTTCCATTTTATGAAAAATCCGTTCATTTTTTGCGTATCAGCGTGCTGATAAACATGATGTCCACATATGTGGATTTTGGGACATTATTCCTGTCAAAATTTGAAATAAAAAAACCCAAGTTAGTTGTTTTGAATACCCTTTTCAACATTAACACATCGCTTCATTTTAATATTAAATTTGTTATATTTTATTTTATCACTGTACAATACGGTTCTATTCATTAACATTAATAAATGCATTCCTATATTTACTGTACATTATCACACTGAGAATAAATATGTTCATCCAAAAGCTGAAAAATGTGTCTTTCAGAGGCTTTATATGGAGTTAGGATGAAAATAAAGTGCATTTCAAACTGTTCTGAGACCAGTGCAGACAGACAGCACACTGGAGGTTAAGTCATTCACTAAATAGGGAGCAAGGGAGCATCCTATAGCTCTCTATGCAGTTAAGTGCATTCACTCCTAAAATCTGATCAAAAGTTCAGTTTCAGGCTGCAGATGATGTTTGGATCACTCAACATGTTTGACAGACATGTGATAATGATAATCAGTACATAGATTCAGAATTTATAATGTATCATTTTATTTTAACATGGTTGACAGTGATTGGATGATGCTGGACATTACTTTGAATCTAAATTAATTATGCTAATGTATGATGTAATGTCTGTAACATCTCATAAACAGGAATAATCAACACTCCTGGAAAAATAATCAACTATTTGATGAAAAAAAAAATATATATATATTTTTGCTTGCTTATTAGGTGCTACTAGTTACAAATAAGAAAAAAGGAAATTGGAAACAATTCCCTGAAAACAATCTTATTAAGTGTTTTTGTCTTGTTTTCCATTAAAGCCAACTTATTTTTGGCTAACAGTGTGTGTCAAACCCCTTCTCATTTCTTTTAGAGTTTCTTTGGGGTTCTCTCTTTTTCAGAACGGAGCACTTAAAGAATGTTTTGCTTCAATAGTAGGCGGTAATGAGTGAAGAATGGCATTTGTGTGGCACCGTGGCATTTAGTCAGACATTTATCGACATTTGTGACATTTGTATTTCCTCTTTCTACCATCCAAATGCTGACAGAACGATTTTGTGCAAGAATAATCCCAGAGGACAATTTTATTGCTCAGACGTTGCTCTTTCATAGCTCAAGAGTCTTAACGGATACCTTTGTCTTTGTCTTGGATGTTTCTCCTAAAATTCCTACTAAAACAGAATAGACATAAATGAGTCAATTGTTGACATCCAGTAAGAGTGTGCGTATTGCATAGCTCTGATCATTTGCTCTTGGGAGAATTTGGTCAGAAATGTTTGAGATCTCTGACTTTTGAGGCCTTTTTCTCAGGAGAAACAACTGAGATGCAGGAGACTTTAGCAAAAGTCTCAATTTGCTCTAATTATTTCAAATTTTTTTTCCTGAGGGTTTGACTTGCGGTGTAAATCAGGTTGCTGAAGTCAATAGGCTGTTGCCAAATGCCACATGGCCCTTTTCACTCCGACACAAATGTCTTCTAAACACATTTCACGTTAGGTTTGTGACCTAATGAACAGCGACAGAAGGCACATGGAAGGAAACTGGCACCAATAGCTGCTAGCTGTTGCTCTGTGGTTCTCATTAGCATCTAAGGGATTTCTCACAGAGTCGAGCTGCCACCCACTGCGTCGCTCTTAGCCCGCACACATGCCAGTCCACCCGCACACACACTAACTGCTGTTTATGCATGGTTCGCTGTGCTGTCGGCCTTATTTGCCAATATCAGCCGGTGTTAAGCTCATATCTGACATACTCATGTATCTCACAGAAATGATGGCACCATATTCACAATGACGAGTATGGAAAAGAGATGATTTTTAACGACAACCTTTAAAGAGAGACGTACCGTGAGCTCTGAGGATGTTAATCGATGGTATATGCTTCTGTTGAAGCCATCAGTCCATGTTATTAACATCATATATAAAAAAATCACATTTAATTGTGGAATGTCTGGTGAAGAACTACACTACCCATAATCCTGAAGAGAGATCAACCAATCAGAGAATAGCGGGAAATAAAGCACATCTAAAGAGCTCTGCAGCTCCGCCCACTCCCAAGAATGATGCAATCAAGTTGCTCTCCCTGCACTCTAAAACTACTAATATATTTCTGAATATTTTGCCATAAAATTACTTTTTTAAATAACATACAATAACAAAAGTACTTTTGTTGCCCTGCAGTAAAGCAACTAAATTAGAACCAGTTGTTAATTTCCAACCGTAACTGTGATGGATTTTGGAAGGTGCAGAGATGCAGAGGAGAACAAATGAATGAGTGACATCATCTTCACTCTTTCATTTGCAAGTATTTTCAATGCTGCCAACAATATGTGGCACCCATCTGGATGATGCAGTTTGTGTGGAATTTTGCCAATTGCTCAGCACACATGAGCCGTTCACAATGCAGGGATATGAGTTATGGATATGGACAATTTTTAAATGGAGAGTTATGAAGAGGTGTAGCGTGAGATCTGGCCAGGACACCTGTGCTAACAGACCGTTGCGTTAGCATGAAATAATGACAAAATAATGTCAGAACCTTGGTTTTACCAAAAGATGATGACAAAGTGAGAGTGTGTTTGAATGTTTCAGCCTGATCTCAAGAAAATGATGCGACTGTGGCAACATTTTTGCAATATTACACTACGCGGTTTGTTACATGCATCAGGGCAGTTCCTAGGTGAAAGGTCCACTGTGTGGCGCTAAAAGCGAGTTAACCCTTTAAGCTCTGAGGGTGTTTTAAAAGATTTCCTGTTTCAGTGGCATACCAAAAATGAAAGGCTTTAACAAAAAAAAAAAAAAAAGAAAAGAAGAAGAAGAAGAAAAAAGGTTTGTATCAAGTGTAAAGGAAACTTTATTTTTTTAATGCTATACATTATTATAAATTCAGAGACTCTCAGCCAAGAAACTTCTGAAAATTACAAAAACACACTGAGCCAAAAACTTTTTTTTCTTATTTGACATTATATATCTCTGGGTGTAAATAAGGTGGCTCCTTAAATTTTGTGTTGATTCGATAAAGCAATCAAAAGTATTACATAAATAATTTATAATAGTGTCCAAAAGTCTCTCCAAATAAATAAAACATAATAATTGTACATAAGAACTAATTACACATGCAAACACAACAATGACTAAAGGTCTGCATAGCATACAGACATGATTTTAGTAATGAGATTTTACAGAATGAGTTTCATTCTGTGTCATTTGAGTCATCATTGAGTCTGTGTCATTTATTTGGCGCCATCTCCTGGTGGCTCCAAATTTTGCAGAACAACATGTAGTTACACAATAAGTATCGCATGTATTTTAATGTTAGTACATACTGTAGAGGATAAAGACACCTAATATAAAATGAGACCAAGTTTGATTATATGCACGACCTTTGATGTCAACTTCAAAAGATTTGGGAAGTGTTTTCTTCTTTTTAAAAGTCTATTTATTTTAGCATTTATCCTATCTATACATGATTATATATTAGGCCTGAAACTAACAATTATTTTGATAACTAATCTAACGATTATTAGAATGATTAATCGACTATTTGGGCGATTATTGCAACAATTAATCAACAGCTCTTAATCAAAAATTCAGTTTGTGCCTCGAGTTAAGAGGTTGTTTTAACCTTGTGCGACCCCGTGTCCACATGTGTGGATGTTGTATTTTGGCTTCACTATATGCAACGCATAATTTAAATGAATAAAAACCCGACTGAAGACTCTAGACTGTCATTTAAAGGGTTAAACTTCTGCCGCACCGCACAAAAAAAAAAGAAAAAAAAAAAGAAGAAAAGTGGTTGGTATCATTGTAAAGGAAACTTTCCAATTTTTTTAATGATATACATTATTATAAATTCAGAGACTCTCAGCCAAAGAAACTTCTGAAAAATCACAACAACGACTAAAGGTTTGCATATCATGCAGATATGATTTTAGTAATGAGATTTCACAGAATGAGTTTCATTCTGTGCCATTTGAGTCATCATTGAGTCTGTGTCATGTATTTGGCGCCATCTCCTGGTGGTCATATGTAACATTGTGCTTCATGTGGATTATCTAATGATCAATGCATCTGATTATCTTGTGTGTGGACTCCTAATCACCTCCTCTAAATAATGGTATGTGTATTATATTTTATGTTCCATTTATTTTTTGCGAAGTTATAAGCCAAAATGCGGCATATAAGCAACACTAACATAATTGTCAAAGACATATACTTAGCTATTACTCGCTATATTTTTGTCTGGGAGTAAAACAAATAGGCTGGTTGTATTCTACTCTTTGAGAACTTTCCAGCAATATGTGACACATGGCTATTTTTTTTAATAAATTATCAAAACGGAACACTTCTGATTTGTCCACAAATTTCAAAGCACTTGTTCAGTTTTGGTCATAATGTCTACATGCATTGTAAAGTAGAGCTTCTAAGCTTTCAAATGATACCTATTTTGTGTTGGTCATGACTGTAGTTGTCAATATTTTGACGATTATTATTTTTTTTTCGCAGGCCCATTTGAGCTTGAAGAGTTATATGTTCTCCCAAACAGATCTATCGAATTTTAAATCAACAAAACCGACCTCCCTACCTTAAACCTAAACTTAACCAATAGTGTCAGAAAAAGCAAATGTGAGATGAAAAACACAAATGTCATTTTGTGGTGCTTCCATGATACTTTCGGCTCACGTGTCACTATAGTAAAACTGTTTAGATGTCATAAGATAGCATTGTGTGAGAAACAGGGTGAAAAAGTGTTTATAAAATTATAATCTGTGTGAAAGTGAATAAAAGTCATTGTTGTTATAATGCCTCTAGTTTTCATTACACCAGAAAATTGAGGCTATAAGCACAATGAGCCATGTAAAATAATTTTGCAAAAATATATATATAGTAACGTGATTCTGAGACTATGTTGGAAAGTTTTGACCAATATGGGTCAGAGAGATGAGAGGAGACTTACGGAGAGAAGAGGAGCAGTAGATGAGACACAGGTCAGTGATCAGTGTGTCCCGCAGAGATGTTCCCACTTACGGAATGACCCCAGAGATAAATGACCCCACATACTCTGCCATCTCTCAGAGTGAATGTCAAGGAGATACGGCCTAAAACCGCCCTGGCACCCTGTGTGGCACACGGGTAAACCACAGAGCCCCAGTGCCACACTGCCAATGCCACGTCATTCAATAGCATAAAAGGTTTTTCAGAAAGGAGAAAACTTTTAATAGAAAAATAAGAATAATAACTCAAAGAGGACAGTGAAGTCAAAACTTTTATGCTTTAATCAAGGGCATTGGAAGCAACGATCTGATCTAAAATTTTAAAACATAAAAAATATATCTTATCAGCCCGGCTCATGAATCTTAATTAGATGGTGTTCAGGTGTTCTTTAGTAAAACGAACAAGTATGACTCTGTTCCAAACCCTAGTGAGTTGCCTCACTATGTCTACTGTCTACATAGGCAGCTAACCTCTATGGCAACATCCAAACCAAATATAAACCTCATTTAGGGTTCCCACTAGGATAGGTCCAAATACGGGACATTCCAGCTTTAAATAAGGAACACTTTTTTCCCAGCTGGTCTCCAGCATGAGACACTGTGCAAAGGTTAAAGAGGTCCATCTAAAGCTTGTTTACATAGAAAACAATTGAAAAACAGGGCGGACAGGCACAAACATTTCTTCGGTATGAACAGCCCCTAATACACTTAAAATGAAAACCGTTTTAAAACAATGTCCAGGAAAAAACTAATTTCTATCAATCTTCACTTTTAATAAACACTACTTTTTGTCAAAAGAACAAGGCTGTAATCAATAGACAAAGACAATATTACCTTCCCCATAATGAACTTAATCCTTTTCCATTTTTAAAGCTCAAAGAACAGGCTTCCTGTAAACAATGTGGGTCATCAGTTTGTAGATAGTATGCTATATGACTAATGTGTCAAAAACAGAATTTTATATTTGAACCTCACATGAAAAGCGCTTGCAAACAAAAACGTCTTATCCTGCGTTTTGGCGATAGTTACGATTTGACATGCTTCTGAAAAAAACTTGATTTCTATCACAAGTCCCATCTGGGCTTGTTTTGTACATCAAATAAAATTAATGCTGCATTCCATTCAACTCGGAAAGTCGGATTTTCCAACTTCCTACTAGGGAAAGTGCAACGGAACGCCACTTGAAGTCAGAATTCCAACTAGGAAAGTCGTGCGGAAATTTTAAACTCCGATTTCGCCGAGATGCAGGTGCGTGATGTCACACCAACATGTCGGCACCCGGGGAGATATTCAAAATAAGTGATAAACATTCACTTTTATTAAATAATATCGATGTTCCTACATTACATGATATTAAAGCATGTTTAACAAACGTTAGCAGAGACATGTGTTCAAATCATGGTCAGTTATACTCTCTTTTGATAATCGTACACCTGTAGCACAAATGCTAGCGTTGCAGAATTGTTTATGAATTGGGTTGCTAGGAGACATCGCTGGTGAAAACACCTGCTAAGCTAACGGGAGCATTGCAGTTTTGTTTCCTTAAACGTCATCTTACGAATATCGGGCAATGGAATGCATTTATGGTCGGAGATCAGAGATATCATGTAGGAAAATCCCCGACTTAAATGGAAAGCAGCATTAGAGGTCCTTTCTCTAACATTTTATCATGGAAGCGCTGTTTTGTGTGTGTGCGTGTGTGTGTGTGTGCAGAGATTCCTTTATTTACTAAGATAACCTCCGGCTCTATCATAGGAGAGCGCGTAGGCTCCCCTCTTTTGAAAACCACCAGCCGCCACTGACTGCCACAATCATGCAATTTATTTTAAACTGAATTTCAATCTGTGTTATATATTTATTAAAGGCCCTACATGTTATATTTAGAAATATTCGAATTGTTATGCAGTATTTATGCATTATTTATTTTGTTATACTGGTTGAAATTCTCTTTGTATCCTGACAGCAATCAAAAATCCATTATCTGTGGCAGTCACAGGCCTGTACAAAGCCCGTCCAATCATTTCATTCGGCTCGAATGCAGTGACTGGATGGCCTATCTGCCTGTCTAACTACGTACCTGCCTACCTCCGCGCGCTCTGCCCGTGCACTCAATGGCGTGAGTTGGGGGCGGGACTACCTGATTGTTTGAACAACTGCGGGCAAGGGGCGTATTCAGAAAGCTTTTTCTTTCTTTTTCTTTCCTTTTCTCCCCAATTTTGGAATGCCCAATTCCCAATGCGCTCTACGTCCTCGTGGTGGTGTAGTGACTCGCCTCAATCCGGGTGGTGGAGGACGAATCTCAGTTGCCTCCGCGTCCGAGACCGTCAATCCGCGCATCTTATCACGTGACTTGTTGAGCGCGTTACCGCGAGACCTAGCATGTGTGGAGGCTTCAAGAACCACATTATAGCGACCACGAGGAGGTTACTCCATGTGACTCTATCCTCCTTAGCAACAGGCCAATTTGGTTGCTTAAGAGACCTGGCTGGAGTCACTCAGCACGCCCTAGATTCAAACTCACGACTCCACGTGTGGTATTCAGAAAGCTGTTTTAAAAACAACACTTATTTTTGCAATTTCGTTTGGTGGCACTAGTGTCACAGAAATTACATACTCCAGCTTTAATATTTACAAATATCTAATATATGGCAATATATGTAAAACACATATATAAGTACAGTCACATACTTGTACATTTCAAAATAGTCCAAAAATGTCTGTAGATGTAACATATATTTTTTTCCCCAAATCATAATGGAATTTGAACATGTACTGTACATCTATGCACAACTACACAGTAGAACTATAATTACGTAAGTTTATATACTGCCATAACGTTGCACAACATCTCATTTTTTTAAGATGAATCTGTTATTAGCCTATAAGTTTTATTTATTTAATGGCACTGCAGTCAAAAATCGCAGGCACTTCAATATGAAGGTGGAATTATTATTTCTTATTATAATTATTATAATTTATTGTATGTTAATAATACATGTTATTTCGTCCCATTATAGACTGAAGGTGTGATATATGGTTCTGGTTGTGAGCGGTTCTTTCTCTGTAAGGTTAATTGCAAGGTCGATTTCTTGCAGCACACGCTGGCGCTTAAATAACCATGATGCATTCACCTGGTTCATTATGCAGCAGATAAACAAATGCGATGTGATGAGAGGTCAGTAAGCTGCAGAAATATGCTAATTATTACCAGGATTGATTATTGTATTGAATGGCTTCTAAGAATATGAAAAACCACCATATAAATACTACACTGTATATACAGTACTTTATACAAAGTCCAAAATTATTAACCCATTTTATAAATACCAGCTGATTGGTAATGTTTTAAAGGAATTTCAACACACTGACCAATCACTGTCAATCAATAGTTAATTAATGGTTAAAGTATTGGTGCTCAAATCCATGTCATATACTGTCTGTAATGAAAATAATGTCATTTATCCTTTGACAGAAATTCTGAGTTTGCTAAATAAAACATAGTAACATCAAGGGGGTCTTATGAGTTTTGAGTAGAAACGAATGGTTGAAAACAAATTTCAAGGGCTGAATCCAGACCAAACGAAAATATGCATGACTGATGTAATTTACCCATCTGTCACTTGAGTGATTTGAGAACTGACAACCAGCCCACAACTGCACACAGCGTGAAAACAGACACAAAGGACCGTCAGTACAGAGATGCCCTCCTACACACAGCGTCTGCACTCACGAAAGGAGTTTACATGTCTGTATGTTTATAGAGTAACTGATTGCGATGTAGAACACTTCCACCTACATGAATCTTGCAAAATGAATAGAACATCTGCAGGCGATTAGACGTAAACCGAAGGCGGGCGGGTGAATGAGTGGAACCACCGGGCATTTAATTAAACCTGATGTGAACTAAAATGCTCTCCCTTGGGTCGAGGACACAAAAGATGAGCATTTCCTAGTTGGACTTTCTTTGGATTCATGGTTTCAAAGATGATGATCCACATTTGGTTTTCAACCATTGAAAATTGGTCAAATTTAACAGAAATTGAGAGCCCCCCTATCTCTGGGATTTATCCATAATAGGAAGATACAAAAAGTAAACTTTGTTCTGAACCAGAATCTGAAAGTGATCTATAATACGTCTGGAGTTATAGGCACACAAACTTTGGGAAAACAACACAAAAAAAGTGTCTTTTCCCCATTTTTGGACTCACACTATTGGCGTATAACTCAACAAGGGTTGCTGAAGTCAACTGATTTTAGTAATAGACCTACTTATCTCTGTGTAAATATAAAATAATGTTGCTACCACCTTTGTAAGGGTATTTTTTAACCTGTAGTTTTGCTCCAAAATCATAGGCGAAAATTGCCATTTTGACCCCTCTCTACAAAACAATGGATTACTCTGTAAATATGAATACATGGCATTTAATATTGTGGCTTTCATCATCATTTATGTTTATCGTTGCTCAAAAAAAAGTATTTACAAAATCAAAAATGTCAAAAGTTTCTGAAATTTGATATGCAATAACCCCTTAGTTTGTTTTACATACTTTAAAGTCCAATGAACTTAATATGAACTGCAGTCATCGATAATTCTGTAGCATGCCAGATATGTTTCAGAGCAGTCACTATACTGTTTTCATTTCCAATCAGATCAAAGTGGTGCTAATGAAGCAGTGTTTTTAAAAAAGACACCAAAGGAAACACCCAAGAGATTCTATTTCTAAAAGAACGGCTTTCTCCTCCTTACCACCAAACATTTCTAATAATACTAACCCTTGTGAGATTTACGATGGGGAACACTGATCAAAGAACATCTTTGGCTAAAAAACAAAGACAAACAAGACAAACGGCTGAATCTGCAACGTTAAGAAGTACCCAACGATACAAAGTCCAGTGGGAAAGTATCAATACATTTCTTTTAAATTGAGACGGGTCGAAGTCTGCACTCTGTGTACAGAGTAATGATGTAACTACTTCAAACTACATAAAGTTTTAATTAGATAATCCGAGGCCTGGTTTAACTGATTTACCTGCAGACAAGTAGTTAGTGATGTTGTCTGACTGTATTTGAAGATGGTTGAATAACCTCAGATTGCAATAAAACCAGCTGTCACACTGAACAGTTGTATTTTGAATCTCTAAAAACAGTGAGTTTTAATAGTGAGCATGTTAAAATTATTGTTAGTGTTGCAACTAACAACTATTTTGATAATCTATTCATCTGCAGATTAATTCATATATTTTTTTACATTTTATTTTTAGTATTTAATTGAAAAGCATCTTGACCAAGATTAAAACCATTTGCAAACTGAAGACTATAAAACAAGAAAAATTGTTGCAAAAGTTGTGAGGCGCGGTGCGAGCATGAGGCAAATGTTGCGAGGCGCGGTGCAAGCACAAGGCAAAAGTTGCGAGGCACAGTGCGAGCCCAAGGCAAAAGTTGCGAGGCTCGTTGCGAGGCACAGTGTGAGCGTGAGGCAAAATTTGCGAGGCGCGTTGCGAGGCACAGTGCGAGCATAAGGCAAAAGTTGCGAGGTGCGGTGCGAGCACGATGCAAAAGTTGCAAGGCACGTTGTGAGGCGCGGTGCGAGCACGATGCAAAAGTTGCGAGGCACGGTGCGAGCACGAGACAAAAATTGTGAGGCACGTTGCGCGGTGCAAGTGCGAGGCAAAAGTTGCGAGGTGCAGTGTGAGACAAAAGCTGCGAGGCGCGGTGCGAGCACAAGGCAAAAGTTGCGAGGCGCGGTGCGAGGGGTGGTGTGAGCACAAGGCAAAAGTTGTGAGGGGCGTTGCAAGGCAAAAGTTGAGAGGCGCGGTGTGAGCATGAGGCAAAAGTTGCAAGGCCTGTTGCGAGGCAAAAGTTGAGAGGCGCGGTGCAAGCATGATGCAAATATTGCGAGGCGTGGTACGAGCGTGAGGCAAAGGTTGCGAGGCGTGGTGCGAGCATGAGGCAAAAGTTGCGAGGCGCGGTGCAAACGTGAGGCAAAAGTTGTGAGGTGCGGTGCGAGGCGCGGTGCAAGGCAGGGTGTGAGCACGAGGCAAAAGTTGCAAGGCAAAAGTTGCGAGGCGCATTGCGAGCGTGAGGCAAAGGTTGCGAGGCGCGGTGCGAGCACGAGGCAAAAGTTGTGAGGCGCGTTTCGAGGTGGGGTGCGAGGCGCTGTGTGAGCGTGAGGCAAAGGTTGCGAGGCGCGGTGCGAGCATGAGGCAAAAGTTGCAAGGCGCGGTGCGAACGTGAAGCAAAGGTTGTGTGGCACGGTGCGAGCACGAGGCAAAAGTTGCGAGGCGCATTGCGAGGTGGGGTGCGAGGCGCTGTGTGAGCGTGAGGCAAAGGTTGCGAGGCGCGGTGCGAGCACGAGGCAAAAGTTGCGAGGCGCATTGCAAGGTGGGGTGCGAGGCGCGGTGTGAGCGTGAGGCAAAGGTTGCGAGGCGCGGTGTGAGCATGAGGCAAAAGTTGCAAGGCGCGTTGCGCGGTGTGAGGCGGGGTGCGAGGCGCGGAGCGAGCGTGAGGCAAAGGTTGCGAGGCACGGTGCGAGCACGAGGCAAAAGTTGCGAGGCGCATTGCGAGGTGGGGTGCGAGCGCGGTGCGAGCGTGAGGCAAAGGTTGCGAGGTGCGGTGTGAGCATGAGGCAAAAGTTGCAAGGCGCGTTGCGCGGTGTGAGGCGGGGTGCGAGGCGCGGAGCGAGCGTGAGGCAAAGGTTGCGAGGCGCGGTGCGAGCACGAGGCAAAAGTTGCGAGGCGCGTTTCGAGGTGGGGTGCAAGGCGCGGTGCGAGTGTGAGGCAAAGGTTGCGAGGCGCAGTGCGAGCATGAGGCAAAAGTTGCAAGGCGCGGTGCAAGCGTGAAGCAAAGGTTGTGTGGCATGGTGCGAGCACGAGGCACAAGTTGCGAGGCGCGGTGCGAGTGTGAAGTGAAAGTGCAAGCACCAGGTGATCGTCTGTGTTCCACGACTGCTACCGGGTCCTTGAATAACATAACGTGCAAGTAAGGGCAGCCGGTGGAGATTCTGGTGCCCCCTAGGGAGTTGGTGCCCTACGCAGACTGTGTAATATGCGTATTGGGAACAGCGGTACTGATTCCCGGCTAACAGAATCCCTGCTGCTGTCTCCAAGGTTCTGTCACAGCATCTTGATGGTGCACTAGCCAATGCAGAAGTTGAAGACATTGCTGGAACCCTGCAGGTAATCTACACTGTCATTAATCCATTTAATCCCATCAGTCACAACTGTGACTGGGGTCTAAAAGGAGTTTTTGATTTTTGTATTTTGCACAGAGTTGTCAATTGTAAATGACAGTGCAGACCTTTTTGCATATCTGTCAAAAGAATTAAATAAATCCTGTCATAATACACTTACAACTACCATATGTTGTAGATAATTTGAATCGAGTTGTGTTTATTTTCTGTTGTTCAACTCTGTTAGCGGGGTAGGTTTTGTATGGATGACTGAAAAATATATCTGGATGAAGCATGTTTTGTCCACTCATGTTTATAAAGATATTGCGATTAATCGCGATTAACTACAAAAATGATGTGATTTATCGCAATTAAATATTTTAATCGTTTGACAGCTCTAGTTAGAAATCAACGAGCACAGGCTGACTGATCGATACTAACATTCGTTGTTGACTATTTTCTTTATCGATTTTCTTGATTAGTTGTTGCAGCCCTAACTGCTAAGTTCCTTCTAAGAAAGGAAATAATTCTGACTACAACCACTGAAGTCGCGAGTTCGAATCCAGGGCGTGCTGAGTGACTCCAGTCAGGTCTCCTAAGCAACCAAATTGGCCTGGTTGCTAGGGAGCGTAGAGTCACATGGGGTAACCTCCTCGTGGTCGCTATAATGTGGTTCTCGCTCTCAGTGGGGCGCGTGGCGAGTTGTGCATGGATGCTGCGGAGAATAGCGTGAAGCCTCCACTGACGGTCTCAGACGCGGAGGCAATTGAGATTCATCCTCCGCCACCCGGATTGAGGCGAGTCACTACGCCACCACGAGGACTTAGAGTGCATTAGGAATTGGGCATTACAAACTGGGGAGAAAAGGGGAAAAAAAATAAATAAAAAAACAAAAAGGAATTAATTATTGTTACTTTTTGTGGAAAGTAACAATAAAGCGGCCATTTCGATTTTCCTTAAAAAAGCTAGACAACACAACAAATAGAACAGGACGCAGGTGTCTTAAAGATGTGTTTCTAAAAGTTGATGTACATTTTTAACTTGACCGTTCATCTAAAACACAGCACTTCTGCGCGAGATGCTGTAAAAACAGCGAGACGGTCAAAGACGTCCGTCTAGCACACGGTTTCGTAGACAAACAAAAATTTGTTTATCAAATTAAGAAAAATTGAATAAAAACAGCGCCAATATATATATATATATATATTTGAATTGTTGCTATACAGTATGTGCAACATTTTTACAAACAACTTTAAAAACGCATCTCACCATAGGTCTACGAGGCTACGTTATAGGAAAAGTTGAGGTTTTCGGTTTCCTATGTCAATAAATTAAGTCATTTGAACATTGCTTGCTTTAAAATGTAACTCTGACATGTTTACAAAATAACATGTTAGTTTACTTGATGCTTTCACAAACTAAACAGAACTGTAACGTGCATTACGTGAAACAACAAGGGAATCATTCATTAGATCACTATTGACATTTTGTTTCCCTAAACACTGAGAGTCCAAACAGAGAGAGACAATTAGATTTTTTCAGCCAGAACACTGTCTAATTAAAGCAATTAAAAGTGCAGTTAAGTGAAACATCATGTCTGCAGACCGGGATCATTTGAGACGGACCGATCAATTTCAGCTGGTAATGGATCTCTAACAGCCTCAGAGACACAACGGTGACCTCATGAAAGAGTCTCTATTGCATGAAAATGAGGAGAAATACTGTTGTTGTCTGTATATTTCTATTGTGTTTTTCATATGCAACAGGTCATGTTTATATTGTGAATTTTGCAACATAGACAAAGTCAGACTTTATATTCGGTGTTCTAACTACTATGCACTAACAATAAAATACATACAAACAATGTATTTATTGTGTAACTATATGTTGTTCTGCAAAAGTATAACACGATTCATATTTGCTGCTACTGAGGTTGAGGTCCGGGTAGGTTTAGGTTTAGGGGTTAGGGTAAGGTTAACAGTGTAACTACAGATGTTATTAAATGCAGGCACATTGAATGTATGTACATAATAAGTTCATTGTATCAAATGCTTAAGTACATTGTAGTTAGACACCTGATATAAAGTGGGTCCACATAGAGATTTGCATCTATTGTCAAGATGAACCTAAAGACACATCTACATTTTAGCTAAAACCAGCTGTCAGAAAACAAGAGGGGAAAAATCACAATTTATGCTTAAAACAATTGAAAATATCTTCCAGCTGAAAACAATGCATTGCAAATGTACCATGTTTTAAAGAAAAAGTTCACCTAGAATTGGAAATGTTCTCATAATTTATTCACTCTTATGTCCAAACTCGTGTGCTGTTACGTTTCTTTTCCATAGAACACAGAGAGTGAATTATGTGAAGAATTTTTACGAAGTTGCTGTTCACTGAAAATCTTCCCCTCTTCCGAAGCTTTCAACTCTCATTAACATCCTCTTTCAGATTCACAAATAATGTGTTGACGCATTACTCGTGGTTTGATGTCAAAGAAGCAAAACGACATTAGTTCTTTGATGTAACGTAGCTGAAACGTGACACGACAGTTCAAATATGTAGAATGAAGAATTCGATTTGAATGGAAAGGAAGATTATCAGTGAATAACACTGATAAAGTTTGGGTCAGTTCCTCATATAAATCTAATGTACACTGCAACAAAAAAAAAAAATTATTATTTTTTTTTTTTGCCTTGTTTTTTAGTAGAAATATATAGGCATTTTTAAAACAAGATAAAATTACCTAAATGTGTAACAAAAAGTATTTGATAATGGGGTAAAAAAAATAAATAAAAATGTATAAAAAAATAATTGCAAAATTTGTTTATTTTTTTTCCCCATTGGCAAAAAGTTTCTTCTTGTTTTAGCATAAATCCCACTGAATTTTGTTACTTAAAATGACTGGAGAAAACAAATAAGTAAAAAAATATTTTTACATGATGGGCCCTATTTTAAGAGTGCAAGCATTAAGCGCAATAACTTAAATCATAAGTGCATAAAGTCAGTGGGTATGGCCATGAAGTTTTGGTATTTTCGTGCAAGCGTGCGCTAAGTCTAGGCGCAAGTGAGGTCTAGGCGCAAGTGAGTTTAGCGAAATCGACCATGCAACGTGCAAAAATTGCAATTTAATTCGGAGGTTCTTCTCCGGTTATTCCAGCGTCTGCGTCCTATTATACAGTCCATTCTCTCAATCACCAGCAATTTAAACAAAGACAGCACATTCATAAGAAGTCAAAAACAAACAAATAAACAACAGCATACAGGTTTGGAACGACATCAGGGTGAATAAATGATGATATAATTTAAATTTTTGGATGAACTATTCTTTTAGATGGGCTTTTTAGATATTTTAGAATCTGATTTTTGCAGTGCATGTCTCTAAGTTCAATGCTTTCAATCTAATCAGCTCAACCTGTTTGTGGAATCATATCAAAATCTCTTTTTGTACACATTTTTAGTGGTTTCCTCCTCGTTCTAATGTGCTACTCGGTTCAGTTCTCTGTACTCTGTCCATCCTCCATCATTTCTGCCATGCAGCTCTGCATGTCTGAGGGGAAATCAGGGTGAATTATGGCCGTCAGTTCTGAGGCAGTTTTATGTTCCACTTCTGTGGCTCTGCGCTGGTGGATCTGGCTTAGAGGAGCGCTGTCTGCTCAAGCATGCAGAGGTCCGATCCTCTGACTGCAGCCTGCAGCCAGTCTGCGCTCTTATCAGCGAACGCAAAGCTGACACGTCCAGGCACTGAGACTCGAGTGCACGGTCCAATTGCCTTCACAAAATCCAGGAAAACCTGGGAATTTCCAGCAAAGATGCAGAGCGGTTCAGCACTAAACAATTCTTGCACAAAATATTTGAGCTTTTGAAATGATTTTTCCAAAACAATTTTAGGAAGTAATGGACAAAAACTTTGCAGAATTCATGAAGATCTCTGGTTGAACAAAGCAAACTTGCAGCACAATGGAGTCGTGCATGTCACAAAAATGCATGCAAAGTGTTTACACTTTTTTAAACATAATTTTGCAATAGGATACCGGTTATCTGAAATGCAATCTCTGCCTCCAGATTCCCAATCATAAAAAGATGCATGCTAAGTATTTACAAGCACACAGCATGCATCCAAATATCGAATGCCTCTCTCAGCTAAAGTGAGAAAAGAAAGCAGTTTTTCTCCAGTATGCGTGAAGGAGTTTGGATGATTGTACTTCAGTCATGCTAATGACGACTACTGTGTATAAAATGAGCAAATTGAGCAAATTTCCTCAAAAGTACTTTTCAGCAGCTGGATCCTGGACTTCCTGTCAAGCAGACGCCAGGTGGTTAGAATGGGCAGCAACATCTCCTCATCACTGACCCTCAACACTGGAGCCCCACAGGGCTGTGTTCTCAGCCCACTCCTGTATTCCCTGTACACACATGACTGTGTGGCAACACATAGCTCCAATGCCATCATTAAGTTTGCTGATGATACGACGGTGGTAGGTCTGATCACTGACAATGATGAAACAGCCTACAGAGAGGAGGTGCACACTCTGACACACTGGTGTCAGGAGCACAACCTCTCCCTCAACGTCAGTAAGACAAAGAAGCTTGTGGTGGACTTCAGAAGAAAAGACAGAGAACACAGTCCCATCACCATCAATGGAGCACCAGTGGAGAGAGTCAGCAGCTTCAAGTTCCTCGGTGTCAACATCACTGAGGAACTCACATGGTCCATCCACACTGAAGTTGTTGTGAAGAAGGCTCATCAGCGCCTCTTCTTCCTGAGACGGCTGAGGAAGTTTGGAATGAGCCGCCACATCCTCACACGGTTCTACACCTGCACTGTAGAGAGCATCCTGACTGGCTGCATCTCTGCCTGGTACGGCAATAGCACCGCCCACAACCGCAAAGCACTGCAAAGGGTGGTGCGAACTGCCAGACACATCATCGGAGGTGAGCTTCCCTCCCTCCAGGACATATATACCAGGCGGTGTGTGAAAAAAACTCGGAGGATCATCAGAGACTCCAGCCACCCGAGCCATGGGCTGTTCTCACTGCTACCATCAGGCAGGCGGTATCGCAGCATCAGGACCCGCACCAGCCGACTCCATGATAGCTTCTTCCCCCAAGCAATCAGACTTTTGAACTCTTGATCTCTCACGATCAAAATACATCACCATCCAATCACTGTCAACCATGTTAAAATAAAATGATACATTATAAATTCTGAATCTATGTACTGATTATCATTGTCCCATGACTGCCAAACATGTTGAGTGATCCAAACATCATCTGCAGCCTGAAACTGAACTTTTAGGAAGTGAAGAGTTGCGTGTCGTTTCGCGATAAGTCGCTCAATTGTAAAAATGGCATATCGGATGAAACCAGAGACTGTAATCTTTTGACTCAAACAGGTTTCAATGAAAAAACGTAATTAGGTTTCTCACCAGATGTTGTTTTGATGGCATTTCAACCAAAACAAATGCCTCTGCGATTGCCGGCCTGTTGTTTTGTCACATGACTTGTTGCTTTGAAAGTTTAACACTTTACTGTCAGCACAGAGTCTCCTGAACTGAGATCAGTCGGTTTAAATGAAATTAAATTATGCGTTGCGTATAGCGAAGCCAAAATGCAACATCCACACATGTGGACGCGGAGTCACATGAGGTTAATATGTTGCCTTTCTGTTGCGGCAAGTAGCGCAGAGTATCTAAAAACAATCTGAGGGAAATTTTTAGAAAAGTTAAAAAAATACAGAAAAGTCGAAAAATTAAAAATAGAAAGTAGACGAGGAGATTTCTTGGAAAACGTAATAAAATGCAGAAATATTTGACAAATTAAGCAGGGCTTTTTTAATGTATTTTTTTATTGTTTCACACAGAAGAGAGAATACTTTATGGAAAACAGACTCAAGAAGATGCACAGCCTTTAAATGAAAACGTTTTCAAAAACTCTGTGACAATTGTTCAGGTTATTACAGTTTTTTCTTTGTCACAGGTGCACACTGTTTCTCCACACTATCATAATGGGGAATATTCTGGCAGAAACAGCTGTTTTTATCACTCTGACAGCAGCTGCACAAGTAACAGTTGAACAAACTGAGTATAAGGAAATTACAGCAATTAAAATGTTATTTAACGCATAGTCATTTTCTTTCATGATAGCATCCTGTACGCCCGGCGGGTGGAAGGGGCACGCTGCAGGTCGCGTATTCAAATGTTTTAAGGATATTTATACAGTTTGCTCTCTTAGTCATTCATAATTACGACTTTATCTGAGACACCAGTCGTAAACACTTTATTAACGGCCTTATTGACAAACACAACATCAAACGCATTAATACAAACAGAACGAATTCAATTATTGGGTTTTGTCCGGTTGAGTATATTTCCAGAATATCAGCATTCATTCAGAGTTCAGAGCTGTAGGGTTCGAAATCAAAGCTTTTAATTAGACTTTAATGCCCTGCATATAAATAAATAAAACAAAAAGCTTGTGTTTTATGAAATTATCAATCCTAATGACAGTGGGTGATTGCAAAAAAATCTTAATGGCCCTAAACATAGGCTTAATTTGTTTCTATATGCTTTTTTTTATTTTTTAGATTACTTAAATCCGATCACTTTACCAGACATTTAGACATCAGTGCCAGCTGAAGGAAGAGGGCATGTTCTCACTGCAATATCACCTGGTGCCTCCTCTACATCTACAGCTCGAGTTCTCCTGGGTAAAACCCCCAGGGACAGAACGATATGGAGAGGGGTCATGGGTGATTAAGACAGAATGACAAGTACATCGCCCACCTGTCAGCCCCAGCGCAAGCTCACCCCTCCTGCATTAAACATGCCTGTTTATTCCCATCAGGCTCTGTGGTGGACGCCCGCTGGCGCTGACAGACGATCTGACTGCGGGAAACACGTGCTCCTTCATCAGAGCAAACCCACAGCTTTCACTGTGAGCTGCGCGTTAACACGTCAAGACTGCGGCTTTATTAGTGCAGCTGTTGATGCATGTTTGCATGTCACTTTGTGTTTAGTACAGATCTTATTTACAGATATACAGTATGTATAGTGCGAGATGTGCTGGTGAAGCTAATTTCAAGCAATTTACACACAAATTCATTCTACTCATGTTTCGTGGATGTACATTTTTCGTAAAACCGTTCTTACGTAAGCCGGTTCAGTCAGTTCAACGCAACAATTTACATGAGAATTGTAACATTTTAAATGGGTTTACGAAATGTAGTATAACATTTATGAACAATATTCATTCAGGTTAAAGTGACAATTTACATTAAACGTTTTGTGAAACGGTTCACACAGAAATCGGTTCGGCTAATGTTTTTTAATGACACTGTAAAAACTGTCTGTAATTTTAACAGTAAAATGTTACAGAAACAAAACTTTAATTGATTAACGAATATTAACTGTAAAATATACAGTAACATTTTGTAATATATTTTAAAAGACAATACGGTAGTTTTTACAATAAAATGTTGTAAAAATGACATTTTTTAGATGCAAAAAGTATGATTTTCCTGAATAATTAATGGTAAAAATTTACATTGTTTAACAAGAGAGTACATGTACTTTTTTACAGTAAATTATTGTTAAAATTACAGTAAAAAAACAATAATCGGGCGTTCCCACAATTCCCCGCATGACCAATCATATTTCATTATATTTTATGGGAATAGTTATGTTTCTTCTTATTTGTAATATCAGTTATGCACATTGGCATGTTCTGTGTTATATCTGATGTATTTTAGTTAATGTTTATTACATTATTTTAATTTCACCCTGATGGTGTTTAGTGTTTGTGTGAGTGACACTGAGCACTCTACATGTTTATTGATCATTGCTCCTGGAAGAGCCACTATTGATGAACTTCATGTCATCATGTGCACTACTGTCATTTTTACAGTGATTAAAGGTGCAGTATGTAACAATTTTCATGTAATATTCACCGTTTTTTGCCAATGTGTGAACGGCTTGTAACACAACTTAAAAAATGAGCCCTTCCCGGACTTCCTAGGTTGCCTATTAAAGCCTGTAGACTGATTTTCATGCGAAGGGAGCGGGTCGCTTTTGCCGGGAAAATCCAAAGGATGTGACGTTTATGCACGCTCCCGAGAGCCTTGCCTCAGACAGTAATATCTTCTCTTCCGTGTCAACAGACAGTCTGCAACACTAGGAAACGTTATCTTAAAGATGTAATCCAGCAAACGTCCGGCTCCCAGCACAACACCGACTCCTACACAAACTCAGAGTAAGCCAAAAAACATTTATCTACTGAATCCCGTCTGGCTAAGCGGGAACGTGATCGTGGTCGAGCGAAAACTAGAGTGAACATCTGCAGGACATTTGATTCCTGGAGGGACCTTCGTTCAGTTTTGAGGATCAAAACCGACCCTGAATTGGCGTTCTTCTTATTGGACAGATAAACTTACATAACTGCAAAGCATGTGACATATAGTGCCATAAGGATTGATCTGTGTCATTTTAGCTATCTTGATCTTGCCTGCTAACGCTGACGAATTGCAAGCTACCTTGCTTCGTAACTTTCAAACAATTTCAACGATATTCTCTTTATAGTAAAAGTCAGGTTAATGTCAATGTTAATCAGTAATTATTCAGCAAGGTAAACTACAATAACACATGAAATGAATGCTAGACAATGTTCAAGATAATGCAAAAAGCTCCATTCATTAGTGTAACATAACTTGGTTATACAGAAAATATATACAATCTATTATTATAAAACAATAGCACATCGATATATCAACATGACAGTTGTGATGGAATCACATCAATACTGAATTGTGTCAACATATTTATAATGTACAGTCTATTTTATAAACAGCTACTGTCATCATCCACCAGATTTAGCTAACAGCTATTGATAAAGCTGGCTAGCTAGCTAACGCCGACATAGGCTATCGTATAAATGCAGTCAGTGTATCATGCAAAGAAAAGTGATTACTTCAAACTACAGTCTCGCATAGTCAGATCTATATCCACACTTTGTTTTAGCTCTGTTCCAGCACTGGAGAGTCAAATATAATATACAGTCTCCAAGTTTGTAGTAAAACAATCATAACTGTAATTTTAATTATGTTACCTCATCTGTGATCATGATGCCGGTGAATCACGTTCAGTCTCTTTGTACGTTACGTCATTGTTTTGGCCGATGCTCACGTCCCTATGGAGTGTGTGCACGAGCACGAGCAACAGGTAGCTGCTGCAGTTCACTTAACGGCCACAGGTGTCACTAATAACAAGGGTTTCTGAATCTTACATACTGCACCTTTAACAATACTGTAAAGTAAAAAGCTGATTTTTACAGTTCCAGAAGGTTAATATCAAGTTTACGACGTTTCGTTTTTACTGTAAATGTAACAGATTTTTTTTTTACAGTGCCATCGTGGTCATGTACATAACAACAGTTTTAAACTGTAAAATTTACAGGTTGTTCTGTAAAGTTGTTTACATTTTTACATAATTATTCTGGCAACCACAGCTGCCAGTTTTTGTTTTTGTGTGTGTGTGTGTGTGTGTGTGTGTGTGTGTGTGTGTGTGTGTAAAAACAACAGGATTTTTTTACAGTTTTGCTGTTGCAATCAGTAAAACCAACATTTTAAATGGTTTTAGGAAACGTAGAATAGTTTTACGAACAATATCATAAACTGTCGCATTCAGTTCAATGCGACAATTTACATTAATGGATTTACGAATGATTTACACAAAAGTTTGCTTTGCTCATTTATCAAGACTGTAAAATTGTTCTTAAAACTATTCTTACATAAAAAGTTGCAATCAGTTCGAAGCAAAAATTGATACAAGAATTGTGAAAATGTTCATGGTTTTATAAAACAATTACGTAAACCGTCACATTCTAATCAATGCAAACGATTTACATTAATGGTTTTACGAATGATATGTGAAAGAGGCCCAAAGTTTTCTGTGAAGAGACTCGAAATTAAAACTTTTTTAATGGTTCTTTTTGAAATGATAACAGTAACTTTTCATCATAAAAGCTGCACTGTTCTGAAAACAGCTGAATTACTGTTAGCTAGCTGAAAAAGATTAGGTTAGTAGCATCACTAATTTTAGTTTTTAGTTAGTTATTCAGAAGCAGAACATAATGAACAAGAGTTTTGCTCTGTGTTTTTGCAAAAAAATCCAAACCATTAGATAATTAGATTGCACACTCAAATGAGTCGCCCCTCGCACAACACAAATGAAAGATGGTGATTATTGCCTGGACATCTGCATGGAGACCAAATAAATTAAATAAAATCCGTCCATACAAAATTTGTGCTCACAGCAAATTATCAAACGCTAATTATAAGCAACCATAAGGTTTTTTTCTCGGAAAACAAAGATGGAAATATCCAGCATGTGTAATATTACCGAGCCAATCTCCGCACAGCCAATTTGCCAATTAGTTGTGAACACAGGGTGAAATGTGTCGCTAATGCCCCACACACACACAGCCAACGTAAATTATACTGTTTTCACACACTCAAAAAAACTGGAAACTGGTCATTAGTTTGCTTATGCAGATAATTGCCACGAATGTGATTTAGTGATGAAAAGCCACAGAAGCAGCCACTGAACAAACCTCAGAAAAAGTGAATTATAGCCTACAAATGAAACGAGATTTGTTCAACACAGACATGATCCCTCAAAATACATCACTGTGTCCTCCAGAGAACTCATTTTCAGTTGTATAGATGGAAAATGAACTTATATCTTTCCCTCGTAGAATGAGACACGTTGAGTAATTATATTGGGAGATAATATTCACAAACTCAACTCAACTCTTATTTCATTTGCTTCTTATTCGCATAAAACTGTCACTCAGTGTAATAAACACCCAAACAATGTGATTAATCTGCATATAAACAACACATAAAAAAACTTCATTCTTTAGAGCAATCAACCATTAAAGGAATATTAAAACAACCTAAGCTCTATGAACAGCATCTGTGACATGCTGTTGATTATCACAGAAAATAATTTCAAATCGTCTTTCATTTTATAAAAACAAACAAACATAATGAATTTACAATGGCATGATGTAAAGTGTAGAGAAGGGTTCAAATGCATAAAAAGTGCATCTTGTTTTGTTAATAAAGTGTTTATATTAATTCTTCGGCACAAAAATGTGTCATTTGAGCTGTAAAGTTTATTTAGGTGAATGTTCACTTCTTTATGTTAGTTTTACAGAAGCATTATTCAGTCTTGACTGCGACGATACTTTTAACCCTTTAAGCTCTGAAGGTGTTTTTAAAGATTTCCTGTTTCAGCGGCAAACCCAAAATTAAAGATGTATAACAAAAAAAAAAAAAAAAAAAAAAAAAAAGGAGGGTCAAGTGTTTGGTATCACTGTAAAGAAAACTTTTCAAAATTATTATTTTTTTTTTTTTTATTTTATGAAAATTATTATGATTCTGAGACTCACAGCCTAAGAAACTGCTGAAAAAAAAAAAAAAAAAAGAAATTGGCCAAAAATTAGCTTTTTTTTTCTTCTCTGATTTGACATTATATATCTCTGGGTGTAAATAAGGTGGCTCCAAAAAACTGCTTTTGTTCGCAATCATGTCAACTGTATCTGAGAAAAATTTTGTGTTGATTCGATAAAGCAATCAAAAGTTAAAGCATTACAAAAATAATTTATCATAGTGTACAAAAACTTCCCCATGTGTCCAAAAGTCTCTCCAAACAAATAAAACACAATAACTGTACATAAGAACTAATTACACATGCAAACACAACAATGACTAAAGGTTTGCATAGCATGCAGACATGATTTTAGTAATGAGATTTCACAGAATGAGTTTCATTCTGTGTCATTTGAGTCATCATTGAGTCTGTGTCATGTATTTGGCGCCATCTCCTGGTGGTCATATGTAACATTGTGCTTCATGTGGATTATCTAATGATCAATGCATCTGATTACCTTGTGTGTGGACTCATTTGAAAGATAATCACCTCCTTTAAGTAATGGTTTATTTGCCATTAAGTTATAAGCGAAAATGCAGCATATAAGCAACACCAACATTATTGTCAAAGACATTTACTAAGCTATTACTCGCTATATATTTGTGAGTAAAACAAATAGGCTGGTTGTATTCTACTCTTTGAGAGCTTTTCAACAACATATGCCACATGACTATTTGATGAGTTTGATGTTTTCACTGATTGCATTAATATGTACTATGTACAATATGTAATATGTATTATGTACAGTGCAATTAAAAAAAAAAAACAATATCAAAAAGGAACACTTCTGAATTTTCTTCAGTTTTGGTCATAATGCCTACATGCATTGGAAAGTAGAGCTTCTAAGGTTTAAAACAATACCTATTTTGTGTTTGTCAAAACTGTAGTTATTAATATTTTTACTATTATTTATTTTCTAGATTTTA